>NW_024108904.1:232500-339531 GCF_013358895.1 Oreochromis aureus
GGTTGACTGGCATAGACCCTGTGTGTGTGTCTCTCTCTGTACATTTGTGTATCCATATTTGATTTTGTGTGTATTTGTTGATTTGTGTATCCATAATTAATTTTGTGTGTATCTGTTGGCTGTTCTTATTTGTATTTCTAAATGTATTTTTATTTTATTTTTTCACAGGTGAACAAAAATTAGTTTTGAGCAAACTTAACCATGTTCCTTTTATTCAGCTTGTCATTTTACCTTTCCAATATGTTCACTTAAGTTATTACTATTCTGCTCAATCATAGTATCTGTTCTAAATCATTGTTATTGAGCTATATTGTAGGATTTCTGCTAAATCATAGTATATCTACTATATTATATTTTTCTTTCTAAATATATCATTTCTGCTATAGAGTAGTATTTCTGTAATGTTTAAGAATGTTTGGCTAAATATATTCTTTCTGTTATCTTATACTATTTCTCCGAAATTCTTGTATTTTTGGGAAGTTATCGTGTTTCTGGTAAGTTACAATATTTCTGCTAAGTTCTGCTATGCTATTGTATTTCTGCCAAGTATTATGTTTCCTCTAAGATATTGCAGTTCTGCTAAGTTACTACATTTTAGCAACGTTCCTTTGCTTCTGCAAAGTTTTTACAATTTCTGCAACTTTTCAGCTTTTTCAGCTAGTTTCAGCTGACAGCTTCAGCGTTCCAGCATCCACACTGCATTTTCGCAGGAAATGCAAATTTTTCTAGTTGTGTGGATGCTGAGGCATCCACACTATTGAGTTCCTGTTTCTCTTTATTGTGTGGATGCTGGAGGCATCCACACTATTGAGTTCCTCTTGGGACTTCCGTGCGTTTTCATGTGGATCTACTTCCACAATTTTCAGCCGATTTTCACCGTTCAAATTTTAAACTATTCTGCTATTTCTGCTAATGATGGCTATGTCTTTTGGTATTTTATACTATTATACTTTTTAAAATATTAAGCTTAATTTGTCCCATTGAAATGAATGGGAAACTTCTGCAATTCTGCTAAAATTTGCTTGTTTTTGAAACTTAACTACTTTTTCCTACTTTCACGTAGAACAACCATTCAAATTTTAAAATGTTCACAAATTATTGGGCTATTCAGGAATAAATCAGCTTTTTCAAATCTTTTACCGTTTTACTTTTATGCCTCTTAAAGTTTTGAGTTGCAAAATTGTGATTTTTCACAAAATACATGCGTTGTTATGGTTGCTATGCACTTGGCTTCCAGTGTGCCACTGAAGGTTTTGCAGTCTTCTCTTCATGTCCGAACAACTTCTTGCTACTTACTCAATTTTCACTCAACTTCCACAAATTATACATCAAAACGTAGGTATTTTTGCTGGCTTTCCGAAGATGTCACTATCATTGTTGTGGGATTTATAGAATTTTGGCAAATCTCCTCAGACCAACACAAAGTCGCAAAACTCTCCATAGAAAGTCAATGGAGAGCTTGTTCAAAATCACCGCTTGATTTCTGTAATGAGAGGCATATTCGAATCGTCATATCTCCTTAACGAAGCAAAGTTAAGAAATAAGGCTTGTCCCGTATATCTTCAGACACTCCTGACGCTCACAATTCAAGAATTTTTTTCTCACCTATTACCGTTCTGAAATCAGTTAGACTTGTTTGAGGGTAGGAAATTAGTCCTTCGCTCAGATTTCTTCAGATTTCAAACTCTGGAAAAGAACCACTTTTTCTCTCGTCATATCTTTTGATGGATTTCCACAGAGACCTGAAAATTTCCATGACTGTTCACCAAAGCCTGCTGTCTCTTACGGTGAAAAAATGATATTGATACTCCAAATAGATTTAGAGTTAGAAAGCGTTGTTTGAGGGCAAGTCAAGGCAGTTTTGCTTTGCTCTACTCAGTTATGGTGCATTAGAAGTCAAATATCTTTAATAATTCATATTTTAATGATAAATTGTCAACACTTTAAGATTCCCCATCTCTTCTGAACAAAACGGTGTAAGAATGACTGTTCTAGCCCCTACGGTTAGGAAATTATGGCCATTTGTTTGAGAGGAATCCTCACTATGAGAAATTCACTGCAGAAATCCTGTCTCTGTGCTCTGTGTGTGTAAAAACGGCTGCACCTGTTTTGGCGGGAAAAAGTGCACAGGCTCTCTGATTGGTGGATTCAAATTCAGCAGCTCCCAGGCTGCTTGACTGAGCTAGAAACTTACTTCTCTCTCCTGTGTGTGTGTGTGTGTGTGTGTGTGTGTGTGTGTGTGAGTGTGTGTGAGTCTGTGTGTGTGTGTGTGTGTGTGTGTGTGTGAGAGAGAGAGAGAGAGAGAGAGAGAAAGGCTTGTTATGGGATGATCTCATTGTAAGATTCAAAATCAATATATTTAGACTGGTTGACTGAATTGGATCTGTGTGTGTGTGTGTGTGTGTGTGTGTGTGTGTGAGAGAGAGAGAGAGAGAGAGAGAGAGAGAGAAAGGCTTGTTATGGGATGATCTCATTGTAAGATTCAAAATCAATATATTTAGACTGGTTGACTGAATTGGATCTTGTGTGTGTGTGTGTGTGTGTGTGTGTGTGTGTGTGTGTGTGTGAGAGAGAGAGAGAGAGAGAGAGAGAAAGCCTTTTATGGGATGATCTCATTGTAAGATTTAAATTCAATATATTTAGACTGGTTGACTGAATTGGATCTTGTGTGTGTGTGTGACAGAGAGAGAGAGAGAGAGAGAGAGAGAGAGAGAGAGAGAAAGCCTTTTTATGGGATGATCTCATTGTAAGATTTAAATTCAATATATTTAGACTGGTTGACTGAATTGGATCTTGTCTGTGTGTGTGTGACAGAGAGAGAGAGAGAGAGAGAGAGAGAGAGAGAGAGAAAGCCTTTTTATGGGATGATCTCATTGTAAGATTCAAAATCAATATATTTAGACTGGTTGACTGAATTGGATCTTGTGTGTGTGTGTGTGTGTGTGTGTGTGTGTGTGTGTGTGTGTGAGAGAGTGAGAGAGAGAGAGAGAGAAAGCCTTTTTATGGGATGATCTCATTGTAAGATTTAAATTCAATATATTTAGACTGGTTGACTGAATTTGATCCTGTGTGTGTCTCTCTGTGCATGTGTGTTTCCATATGTGTCCATATTTGTGATTGTGTCACTGTTATACTTTTTTTGCTGATTTCTTTTTTTCAATTAACAATTAGATTTGAGGGACCCTTAGCATGTTCAGGATTTTTCCAGCTGTCCATTTTGCTTTTCCAATTTTTCTATAAGTTATTACTGTTGTGCTAAGTCATAGCATTTCTGCTGCTTTTCAGTATTTGTTCCAAATACAGCATTTCTGCTAAATCATACTATTTCTGCTATTTCATAAGATTTGTACTAAATATAGTGTTTCTGCCAAATATAGTATTTCTGCTTAATTATAGTATTCCTGCCATTTTATAGTATTTGTGCTAAAACATAGTATTTCTACTAAATGTAGTATTTATGCTTAATCATACTATTTGTATATATTTCTGCCAGGTCCCCAGGCAGCTAATCCTCTGTGAGGACTGATACATATAAAATTTACATATCAGGGCCTGCACGGCTTCCCAGCCAGCCAATCATATCTGAGGTCTGCCCTTTCTTCTCTCGTCATATCTCAGCGACAGATGTACAAAGAGCAATGCAAATCACAGTCAAAGTACACCAAAGTCCGCTGATTCACCCAGTACAAGAATTATGCTTCTAGTCCACCTAGTTTTTGAGTTACACGACGTTTTGTAACTCCAAAAAACAGTGTTTTTCGCCTCTCACCGCGATCTAATTCTGACTGCTCATCACCCTGTTTTCCAGGCGCTCGCTCTCTTTCCCAGTGGCGCAGTTGGTAATGACACAGGTCTGCAACCCAAAGGTCGTGGGTTCAATTACACTTTGGGCAACATGTTTTTTTTCCCTACAAATTAATACACTATCACAGACCACTAATTCATATTCATCATTTATTACAATTCTGCAAACTTTTATGATTTTAGCAGCTTTTCTAATATGGACCTCAGATTCTTGTTAACACTCCATGGCACAAATACTGTTCCCTTTAGGCTCTGTGTGTGTGTGTGTGTATCAATATTTCTCCCATTTTAAAGTATTACTCCTCCATAATTGTATTTCTGTTAAATCAAAGTACTTTTACTACATCTTAGTACTTCTGCTCAATCATAGTATTTCTGCTAAATCATAGTATTTTGCCAAATTATGGTTTTTGTGCCAAATCATAACATTTGTTTTATGTTATAGTATTACTACTAAGTGGAGGAATTTCTGTCATGTTACAGTATATGTGCTGATTACAGTATTTCTGCTAAATCATAGTATTTCTACTATATTATATTTTTTTTTCTAAATATAGCATTTCTGCTATATAATTGTATTACTGCTATGTTATAATATTTGTGCTAAACCAGAGTATTTCTGCTGAAACATAGTATTTCTGCCAAATGATAGTATTTCTGTCAAATTACAGTATTTGTGCTAAAACATAGTATTCTTTTTAAAAAATTTCAATATTAATAGTAAATTACAGTGTCTCTGGTAAATCGCAGCATTTCTGCTATGTTGTACTGTTTTTCTAAATCATAGTATTTCTGTAATGTTCAAGAATGTTTGGCTAAATATATTCTTTCTGTTATCTTATACTATTTCTCCTAAATTCTTGTATTTTTGAGAAGTTATCGTGCTTCTGGTAAGTTACAATATTTCTGCTAAGTTCTGCTATGCTATTGTATTTCTGCCAAGTATTATATTTCCTCTAAGATATTGCAGTTCTGCTAAGATACTACATTTTAGCAAAGTTCCTTTGCTTCTGCAAAGTTTTTACAATTTCTGCAACTTTTCAGCTTTTTCAGCTAGTTTCAGCTGACAGCTTCAGCATTCCAGCATCCACACTGCATTTTCGCAGGAAATGCAAATTTTTCTAGTTATTGTGTGGATGCTGGAGGCATCCACACTATTGAGTTCCTGTTTCTCTTTATTCTTTATTATTATTGTGTGGATGCTGGAGGCATCCACACTATTGAGTTCCTGTTTCTCTTTATTCTTTATTATTATTATTATTGTGTGGATGCTGGAGGCATCCACACTATTGAGTTCCTGTTTCTCTTTATTCTTTATTATTATTATTATTCTAGTTGCTTCCGTACACTTTTCGCCGTTGAACTACTTCCACAATTTTCAGCCGATTTTCACCGTTCAAATTTTAAACTATTCTGCTATTTTTCCTCTTTCCGGCAATATCTTTTGGTATTTTATACTATTATACTTTTTAAAATATTACGTTTTTTTTTCCTTTAATTTGTCCCATTGAAATGAATGGGAAACTTCCATAATTCTGCTAAAACTTGCTTGTTTTTGAAACTTAACTACTTTTTCCTACTTTCACGTAGAACAACCATTCAAACTTTAAAATGTTCTCAAATTATTGGGCTATTCAGGAATAAATCAGCTTTTTCAAATCTTTTACCGTTTTACTTTTATGCCTCTTAAAGTTTTGAGTTGCAAAATTGTGATTTTCACAAAATACATGCGTTGTTATGGTTGCTATGCACTTGGCTTCCAGTGTGCCACTGAAGGTTTTGCAGTCTTCTCTTCATGTCCGAACAACTTCTTGCTACTTGCTCAATTTTCACTCAACTTCCACAAATTATACATCAAAACGTAGGTATTTTTGCTGGCTTTCAGAAAATGTCACCATCATTGTTGTGAGATTTATAGAATTTTGGCAAATCTCCTCAGACCAACACAAAGTCTCAAAAATCCCCATAGAAAGTCAATGGAGAGCTTGTTCAAAATCACAGCTTGATTTCTGTAATGAGAGGCATATTCGAATCGTCATATCTCCTTAACGAAGCAAAGTTAAAACATGAGGCTTGTCCCAGTATATCTTCAGACACTCTTGACACTCACAATTCAAGAATTTCTTTCTCACCTATTACCGTTCTGAAATGAGTTAGACTTGTTTGAGGGTAGGAAATTCGTCCTTCGCTCAGATTTCTTCAGATTTCAAACTCTGGAAATGAGGCACTTTTTTTCTCTCGTCATATCTTTTTGATGGATTTCCACAGAGACCTGAAAATTTCCATGATTGTTCGCCAAAGCCTGCTGTCTCTTACAGTGAAAGAATGATATCGATACTCCAAATAGATTTAGAGTTAGAAAGCATTGTTTGAGGGCAAGTCAAGGCAGTTTTGCTTTGCCTCTACTCAGTTACAGTGTATTACAAGTCATATATCTTCAATAATTTATATTTTATCGCTGAATTATGAAGACCTGCAGATTCCCATCTCTTCTGAACAAAACGGTGTTAGAATGAGCATTCTAGCCCCTACGGTTAGGAAATTATGGCCATTTGTTCGAGGGGAGTCCTGAATGTGAGAAATACACTGAAGAAAACCCATAGCTCTCTCTGTGTCTGTCTGTGTAAGTGCTGATTACAGCAGGTGCAGCCAATTTAGCTGACCTAGATATGCCAAGCCCAGACTCTCAACAGCCTCTGCACACGTTGCTCTCTGTGTATGTGTGTGTGTATCAATATTTCTCCCATGTTAAAGTATTACTCCTCCATAATAGTATTTGTGCTGAATCAAAGTACTTCTACTACATCTTAGTACTTCTGCTCAATCATAGTATTTCTGCTGAATCATAGTATTTTTGCCATATCATGGTATTTGTGATAAAGCATTGTATTTCCACAAAATAACATTATTATGTACTGTTATATTATTACTGCTCATAGTATTTCTGCCAAATCATAATATAACTGCAAAATAAAGATTTTGAGCCAAATCATAGTATTTGTGCTAAATCCTAGTAAATCTGCTCAGTGATATAACTTCTGCTATGCTGTAGTGCTTTTTGCTAGATTATAGAATTTCTTCTAAATCAAAGTATTTCATGTAAATCATAGAGCAGTTTTACAGTCATCTTACTGTTAAGCCATAAATTACGTTTGTTTGAGGGTGGAAATCTGTCCTCCTCTCACTTTTCAAACTCTGAAAATGAAGCCGTTTCTTCTCTCATCATATCTCCGTGACGGAGGTAAAAGGAGCAATGAAAATCGCAGTGAAAGTTCAGCAAAGTCTGCTGATTGACCCAGTACAAGAATTGTGCTTCTATCCCACCTAGTTTTGGAGTTACATGACGTTTTGTAACTCCAAAATCGGCGTTTTACGCCTCTCATCGCGATCTAAATCTGACAGTTCATCTCCCGTTTTCCAAACCGCTGCTCTGTTTCCCAGTGGCACAGTTGGTAATGACGCCGGTCGGCAGCCTAAAGATCACGGGTTCAATTCCACCTTGGTCAACATTTTTTTCCCCTAGAAATTAATACACTATCACAGACAAGTAATTCATATTCATCATTTATTACAATTCTGCAAACTTTTAGGATTTTAGCAGCTTTTCTAATATGGACCTCAGATTCTTCTTAACACTCCATGGCACAAATACTGTTCCCTTTAGGCTCTGTGTATCTGTGTGTATCAATATTTTCCCATTTTAAAGTATTACTCCTCCATAATTGCATTTCTGTTAAATCAAAGTACTTTTACTACATCTTAGTACTTCTGCTCAATCATAGTATTTCTGCTGAATCATAGTATTTTTGCCATATCATGGTATTTGTGATAAAGCATTGTATTTCCACAAAATAACAGTATTATGTACTGTTATATTATTACTGCTCATAGTATTTCTGCCAAATCATAATATAACTGCAAAATAAAGATTTTTGAGCCAAATCATAGTGTTTGTGCTAAATCCTAGTAATTCTGCTCAGTGATATAACTTCTGCTATGCTGTAGTGCTTTTTGCTAGATTATAGAATTTCTTCTAAATCAAAGTATTTCATGTAAATCATAGAGCAGTTTTACAGTCATCTTACTGTTAAGCCATAAATTACGTTTGTTTGAGGGTGGAAATCTGTCCTCCTCTCACTTTTCAAACTCTGAAAATGAAGCCGTTTCTTCTCTCATCATATCTCCGCGATGGAGGTAAAAGGAGCAATGAAAATCGCAGTGAAAGTTCAGCAAAGTACGCTGATTCACCCAGTACAAGAATTGTGCTTCTATCCCACCTAGTTTTGGAGTTACACAACGTTTTGTAACTCCAAAAATCGGCGTTTTACGCCTCTCACCGCGATCTAAATCTTACAGTTCATCTCCCCGTTTTCCAAACCGCTGCTCTGTTTCCCAGTGGCACAGTTGGTAATGACGCCGGTCAGCAGCCCAAAGATCACGGGTTCAATTCCACCTTGGTCAACATTTTGTTTTTCCCCTAGAAATTAATACACTATCACAGACAAGTAATTCATATTCATCATTTATTACAATTCTGCAAAGTTTTATGATTTTAGCAGCTTTTCTAATATGGACCTCAGATTCTTCTTAACACTCCATGGCACAAATACTGTTCCCTTTAGGCTCTGTGTATCTGTGTGTGTATCAATATTTTTCCCATTTTAAAGTATTACTCCTCCATAATTGCATTTCTGTTAAATCAAAGTACTTTTACTACATCTTAGTACTTCTGCTCAATCATAGTATTTCTGCTGAATCATAGTATTTTTGCCATATCATGGTATTTGTGATAAAGCATTGTATTTCCACAAAATAACAGTATTATGTACTGTTATATTATTACTGCTCATAGTATTTCTGCCAAATCATAATATAACTGCAAAATAAAGATTTTTGAGCCAAATCATAGTGTTTGTGCTAAATCCTAGGAAATCTGCTCAGTGATATAACTTCTGCTATGCTGTAGTGCTTTTTGCTAGATTATAGAATTTCTTCTAAATCAAAGTATTTCATGTAAATCATAGAGCAGTTTTACAGTCATCTTACTGTTAAGCCATAAATTACGTTTGTTTGAGGGTGGAAATCTGTCCTCCTCTCACTTTTCAAACTCTGAAAATGAAGCCGTTTCTTCTCTCATCATATCTCCGTGACGGAGGTAAAAGGAGCAATGAAAATCGCAGTGAAAGTTCAGCAAAGTCTGCTGATTGACCCAGTACAAGAATTGTGCTTCTATCCCACCTAGTTTTGGAGTTACATGACGTTTTGTAACTCCAAAAATCGGCGTTTTACGCCGCTCACCGCGATCTAAATCTGACAGTTCATCTCCCCGTTTTCCAAACTGCTGCTCTGTTTCCCAGTGGCACAGTTGGTAATGACGCCGGTCGGCAACCCAAAGATCACGGGTTCAAGTCCACCTTGGTCAACATTTTTTTTTTCCCTAGAAATTAATACACTATCACAGACAAGTAATTCATATTCATCATTTATTACAATTCTGCAAACTTTTATGATTTTAGCAGCTTTTCTAATATGGACCTCAGATTCTTCTTAACACTCCATGGCACAAATACTGTTCCCTTTAGGCTCTGTGTATCTGTGTGTATCAATATTTTCCCATTTTAAAGTATTACTCCTCCATAATTGCATTTCTGTTAAATCAAAGTACTTTTACTACATCTTAGTACTTCTGCTCAATCATAGTATTTCTGCTGAATCATAGTATTTTTGCCATATCATGGTATTTGTGATAAAGCATTGTATTTCCACAAAATAACAGTATTATGTACTGTTATATTATTACTGCTCATAGTATTTCTGCCAAATCATAATATAACTGCAAAATAAAGATTTTTGAGCCAAATCATAGTGTTTGTGCTAAATCCTAGTAAATCTGCTCAGTGATATAACTTCTGCTATGCTGTAGTGCTTTTTGCTAGATTATAGAATTTCTTCTAAATCAAAGTATTTCATGTAAATCATAGAGCAGTTTTACAGTCATCTTACTGTTAAGCCATGAATTACGTTTGTTTGAGGGTGGAAATCTGTCCTCCTCTCACTTTTCAAACTCTGAAAATGAAGTCGTTTCTTCTCTCATCATATCTCCGTGACGGAGGTAAAAGGAGCAATGGAAATCGCAGTGAAAGTTCAGCAAAGTCTGCTGATTGACCCAGTACAAGAATTGTGCTTCTATCCCACCTAGTTTTGGAGTTACATGACGTTTTGTAACTCCAAAAATCGGCGTTTTACGCCTCTCACCGCGATCTAAATCTGACAGTTCATCTCCCCGTTTTCCAAACCGCTGCTCTGTTTCCCAGTGGCACACTTGGTAATGACGCCGGTCGGCAACCTAAAGATCACGGGTTCAATTCCACCTTGGTCAACATTTTTTTTTCCCCTAGAAATTAATACACTATCACAGACAAGTAATTCATATTCATCATTTATTACAATTCTGCAAACTTTTATGATTTTAGCAGCTTTTCTAATATGGACCTCAGATTCTTCTTAACACTCCATGGTACAAATACTGTTCCCTTTAGGCTCTGTGTATCTGTGTGTGTATCAATATTTTTCCCATTTTAAAGTATTACTCCTCCATAATTGCATTTCTGTTAAATCAAAGTACTTTTACTACATCTTAGTACTTCTGCTCAATCATAGTATTTCTGCTAAATCATAGTATTTTTGCCATATCATGGTATTTGTGCCAAAACATTGTATTTGTACAAAGTCATAATATTTCTTCTAAATCATATTATTTCAATCAAATCTCAGGAGTTGTGCTAAAACACAGTATTATTACCAAATCATAGTATCTGTACCCAAACATATCTGTTCAACTTATTTAACTCTTCTCAACAGTCCAACACCTCTTCTTCACCCGTTTCAGCAGAATTGAGTTTTTTCACCCTTTTCAGCACAAATCCCAGCTTTTCAGGTGTTTTCAACAGAAATCTCTTTTATTTCTGATTGCTGATGTCTTTGTTTTTCATCCCCCGCCCCTTTCCAGGTGGCGCAATCAGTAATGACACGGCTCTGCAGCTCAAAGGTCGTGGGTTCAATCCCACCTTGGTCAACATTTTTTTCACTACAAATTTATACACTTTCACAGACCTGTAATTTATATTGCTAATTTTTTCACTACAAATGAGTAGTACAAAAACATACTATGTCTGCAACATCACAGTATATCTGTTATGTTATAGTATTACTACTAAATCACATTATTTCTGCCAATTCAAGGAGGCTGACTGTTACTAAGTGCATCAGTGTACATAGGTCATCTCTTGTGTTGGAGTGCCCTCTTGTGGCGCCTTTTGGGTAGTGCCTTAGTAAACGTGAACACTGCAAAGAAGTGGTATCAGACTGGTTTGTAGTGGAGGAATTTGTTGCCAGTTTCTTTCATCTTTAATCCGTATTCATGTTGTAATGTAGTAGTACCACAATATGGCAGAAACACTGTGTTTTGGCACGAATACGTAAAAACGGCTGCACCTGTTTTGGCGGGAAAAAGTACACAGCCTCTCTGATTGGTGGATTCAAATTCAGCAGCTCCCAGGCTGCTTGACTGACCTAGAAACATGCTGGTAACAGCCCCTGTTCACTTGCTGATGCTGCTGTCTGTCTGTCTGTCTGTCATTTAAATTCAATATATTTAGACTGGTTGACTGAATTTGATCCTGTGTGTGTCTCTCTGTGCATGTGTGTTTCCATAAGTTTCCATATTTGTGATTGTGTGACTGTTAAACTTTTTTTTGCTGATTTTTTTTTCATTTCACAATTACATTTGAGGGACCCTTAGCATGTTCAGGATTTTTTCAGCTGTCCATTTTGCTTTTCCAATTTTTCTATTTAAGTTATTACTATTGTGCTAAGTCATAGCATTTCTGCTGCTTTTCAGTATTTGTGCTAAATACAGCATTTCTGCTAAATCATACTATTTCTGCTATTTCATAAGATTTGTGCTAAATATAGTGTTTCTGCTAAAAAATAGTATTTCTGCCAAATATAGTATTATTGATTAATTATAGTTTTTCTACCAAATCATAGTACAGTTTTACTGCTTTTTATATGGCTTCTAAGCCAACCAATCATCTATGTCATATATCTCTAATATTTTATATTTTTATTTTCAGTGGTCAGCATTTCAAGATTCCCCCATGTCATCTGAATAAAATGGTCTAAGAATGACTGTTTTAGCCCCTACGGTTAGAAATTTATGGCTGTTTGTCTGAGGGGAATTCTCACTATGAGAAATAGACTGCAAAAATCCTGTCTCTCTCTGTGCTGTAAAAGCCTGCACTTGGTGCACCAGTTTTGGCGGGAAAAAGCACACAGCCTCTCTGATTGGTGGATTCAAATTTAGCAGCTCCCAGGCTTGCAAGACTGACCTAGAAACATGCTGTTAACAGCCCCTGTTCACTTTCTGCTGCTGCTGCTGCTGCTGTGTGTGTGTGTGTGTGTGTGTGTGTGTGTGTGTGTGTGTGTGTGTGTGTGTGTGTGTGTGACAGAGAGAGAGAGAGAAAGCCTTTTATGGGATGATCTCATTGTAAGATTCAAATTCAATATATTTAGACTGGTTGACTGAATTGGATCTTGTGTGTGTGTGTGTGTGTGTGTGTGTGTGTGTGTGTGTGTGTGTGTGTGAGAGAGAGAGAGAGAGAGAGAGAGAGAGAGATACACAGAAAGACCCTTTTAGGGTAGCATCTCATTGTTGGATAAAAATGTAATATATTCAGACTGGTTGACTGGCATAGACCCTGCCTGTGTGTCTCTCTCTGTACATTTGTGTATCTATATTTGATTTCTTGTGTATCTGTTGACTGTTCTTATTTGTTTTTCTTCTAAATGTATTTTTGTTTTATTTTTTCACAGATGAATAACAAATAGCTTTCAGCGAACTTAACCATGTTCCTTTTTATTCAGCTTGTCATTTTACCTTTCCAATATTTTCACTTAAGTTATTACTATTCTGCTCAATCATAGTATCTGTTCTAAATCATTGTTATTAAGCTATATTGTAGGATTTCTGCTAAATCATAGTATTTCTACTATATTATATTTTTCTTTCTAAATATAGCATTTCTGCTATAAAATAGTATTTCTGCTATGTTATAATATTTGTGCTGAACTGGAGTATTTTTGTTAAAACATAGTATTCATAAAAAATTAAAATATTCATAGTATATTACAGTGTCTCTGGTAAATCACAGCATTTCTGCTATGTTGTACTGTTTTTCTAAATCATAGTATTTCTGTAATGTTTAAGAATGTTTGGCTAAATATATTCTTTCTGTTATCTTATACAATTTCTCCTAAATTCTGGTATTTTTGAGAAGTTATCGTGTTTCTGGTAAGTTACAATATTTCTGCTAAGTTCTGCTATGCTATTGTATTTCTGCCAAGTATTATGTTTCCTCTAAGATATTGCAGTTCTGCTAAGTTACTACATTTTAGCAAAGTTCCTTTGCTTCTGCAAAGTTTTTACAATTTCTGCAACTTTTCAGCTTTTTCAGCTAGTTTCAGCAGAAAGCTTCAGCTTTAAAGCATCCACACTGCATTTTCGCAGGAAATGCAAATTTTTCTAGTTCTTTATTATTATTCTTAGGACTTCCGTACACTTTTCGCCGTGGATCTACTTCCACAATTTTCAGCCGATTTTCACCGTTCAAATTTTAAACTATTCTGCTATTTCTGCTAATGATGGCTATATCTTTTGGTATTTTATACTGTTATACTTTTTAAAATATTAAGCTTTTTTCCTTTAATTTGTCCCATTGAAATGAATGGGAAACTTCCGCAATTCTGCTAAAACTTGCTTGTTTTTGAAACTTAACTACTTTGTCATATTTTCACGTAGAACAACCATTCAAACTTTAAAATGTTCTCAAATTATTGGGCTATTCAGGAATAAATCAGCTTTTTCAAATCTTTTACCGTTTTATTTTTATCCTCTTAAAGTTTTGAGTTGCAAAATTGTGATTTTTCAGAAAATACATGCGTTGTTATGGTTGCTATGCACTTGGCTTCCAGTGTGCCACTGAAGGTTTTGCAGTCTTCTCTTCATGTCCGAACAACTTCTTGCTACTTGCTCAATTTTCACTCAACTTCCACAAATTATACATCAAAACGTAGGTATTTTTGCTGGCTTTCAGAAAATGTCACCATCATTGTTGTGAGATTTATAGAATTTTGGCAAATCTCCTCAGACCAACACAAAGTCTCAAAAATCCCCATAGAAAGTCAATGGAGAGCTTGTTCAAAATCACAGCTTGATTTCTGTAATGAGAGGCATATTCGAATCGTCATATCTCCTTAACGAAGCGAAGTTAAAACATGAGGCTTGTCCCAGTATATCTTCAGACACTCCTGACACTCACAATTCAAGAATTTCTTTCTCACCTATTACCGTTCTGAAATGAGTTAGACTTGTTTGAGGGTAGGAAATTCGTCCTTCGCTCAGATTTCTTCAGATTTCAAACTCTGGAAATGATCCACTTTTTTTCTCTCGTCATATCTTTTTAATGGATATCAACAGAGACCTGAAAATTTCAAGGTTGTTCACCAAAGCCTGCTGTCTCTTACGGTGAAAAAATGATATTGATACTCCAAATAGATTTAGAGTTAGAAAGCGTTGTTTGAGGGCAAGTCAAGGCAGTTTTGCTTTGCTCTACTCAGTTATGGTGCATTAGAAGTCAAATATCTTTAATAATTCATATTTTAATGATAAATTGTCAACACTTTAAGATTCCCTGATCTCTTCTGAACAAAACGGTGTAAGAATGACCGTTCTAGCCCCCTACGGTTAGGAAATTATGGCCATTTGTTTGAGAGGAATCCTCACTATGAGAAATTCACTGCAGAAATCCTGTCTCTGTGCTCTGTGTGTGTAAAAACGGCTGCACCTGTTTTGGCGGGAAAAAGTATACAGCCTCTCTGATTGGTGGATTCAAATTCAGCAGCTCCCAGGCTGCTTGACTGAGCTAGAAACTTACTTCTCTCTCCTGTGTGTGTGTGTGTGTGTGTGTGTGTGTGTGTGTGTGTGTGTGACAGAGAGAGAGAGAGAGAGAGAGAGAAAGGCTTGTTATGGGATGATCTCATTGTAAGATTTAAATTCAATATATTTAGACTGGTTGACTGAATTGAATCTGTGTGTGTGTGTGTGTGTGTGTGTGTGTGTGTGTGTGTGTGAGAGAGAGAGAGAGAGAGAAAGGCTTGTTATGGGATGATCTCATTGTAAGATTTAAATTCAATATATTTAGACTGGTTGACTGAATTGGATCTTGTGTGTGTGTGTGTGTGTGTGTGTGTGACAGAGAGAGAGAGAGAGAGAGAGAGAGAGAGAGAGAGAAAGCCTTTTATGGGATGATCTCATTGTAAGATTTAAATTCAATATATTTAGACTGGTTGACTGAAATGGATCTGTGTGTGTGTGTGTGTGTGTGTGTGTGTGACAGAGAGAGAGAGAGAGAGAGAGAGAGAGAGAGAGAGAGAGCCTTTTTATGGGATGATCTCATTGTAAGATTTAAATTCAATATATTTAGACTGGTTGACTGAATTGGATCTTGTGTGTGCGTGTGTGTGTGTGACAGAGAGAGAGAGAGAGAGAGAGAAAGCCGTTTTATGGGATGATCTCATTGTATGATTCAAAATCAATGTATTTAGACTGGTTGACTGAATTGGATCTTGTGTGTGTGTGTGTGTGTGTGTGTGTGTGTGTGTGTGTGTGTGTGTGTGTGTGTGTGTGAGAGAGAGAGAGAGGGAGGAGAGAGAGAGAGAGAGAGAGAGAAAGCCTTTTTATGGGATGATCTCATTGTAAGATTCAAAATCAATATATTTAGACTGGTTGACTGAATTGGATCTTGTGTGTGTGTGTGTGTGTGTGTGTGTGTGTGTGTGTGTGTGTGTGTGTGAGAGAGAGAGAGAGAGAGAGAGAGACAGAGAAAGCCTTTTTATGGGATGATCTCATTGTGTAAGATTTAAATTCAATATAGTTAGACTGGTTGACTAAATTTGATCCTGTGTGTGTCTGTCTGTGCATGTGTGTTACCATATGTGTACATATTTGTGGTTGTGTGACTGTTATACTTTTTTTTTGCTTTTTTTTTTCATTTAACAATTACATTTGAGGGACCCTTAGCATGTTCAGGATTTTTCAGCTGTCCATTTTGCTTTTCCAATTTTTCTATTTAGGTTATTAGTATTGTGCTAAGTCATAGCATTTCTGCTGCTTTCCAGTATTTGTGCTAAATACAGCATTTCTGCTAAATCATACTATTTCTTCTATTTCATCAGATTTGTGCTAAATATAGTGTTTCTGCTACAAAATAGTATTTCTGCCAAATATAGTATTTTTGATTAATTATAGTTTTCTACCAAATCATAGTACAGTTTTACTGCTTTTTATATGGCTTCTAAGACAACCAATCATATCCGAGGGCTTGCACATTCAAATTTGCATATTGTTGCCTTCATGGCTTCCCAGCCAGCCAATCATATCTTAGGCCTTGCACATTCAAATTTGCATATTGGGGCAATCATGGCTTCTAAGACAACCAATCATCTATGTCATATATCTATGATATTTCATATTTTTATTTTAAATGGTCAACATTTCAAGATTCTCCCATGTCTTCTGAACACAACGGTCTAAGAATGACCGTTTTAGCCCCTACTGGTTAGGAATTTATGGCTGTTTGTTTGAGGGGAGTCCTCACTATGAGAAATAGACTGCAAAAATCCTGTCTCTCTCTGTGCTGCATGTGTAAAAGCCTGCACTTGGTGCACCAGTTTTGGCTGAAAAAGCACACAACCTCTCTGATTGGTGGATTCAAATTGAGAAGCTCACAGCTGTTTGACTGACCTAGAAACATGCTGTTAACAGCCCCTGTTCACTTGCTGATGCTATGTGTGTGTGTGTGTGTGTGTGAGCCTGTGTGTGTGTGTGTGTGTGTGTGTGTGTGTGTGTGAGAGAGAGAGAGAGAGAGAGAGAGAGAGAGAAACACACACAAAGCCCTTTTTAGGGCAGCATCTCATTGTTGGATAAAAATATAATATATTCAGACTGGTTGACTGGCATAGACCCTGTGTGTGTGTGTCTCTCTGTACATTTGTGTATCCATATTTGATTTTGTGTGTATTTGTTGATTTGTGTATCCATATTTAATTTTGTGTGTATCTGTTGGCTGTTCTTATTTGTATTTCTAAATGTATTTTTATTTTATTTTTCACAGGTGAACAAAAGTTAGTTTTGAGCAAACTTAACCATGTTCCTTTTATTCAGCTTGTCATTTTACCTTTCCAATATTTTCACTTAAGTTATTACTATTCTGCTCAATCATAGTATCTGTTCTAAATCATTGTTATTGAGCTATATTGTAGGATTTCTGCTAAATCATAGTATTTCTACTATATTATATTTTTCTTTCTAAATATATCATTTCTGCTATAGAGTAGTATTTCTGTAATATTTAAGAATGTTTGGCTAAATATATTCTTTCTGTTATCTTGTACTATTTCTCCAAAATTCTTGAATTTTTGGGAAGTTATCGTGTTTCTGGTAAGTTACAATATTTCTGGTAAGTTACAATATGTTACAATATCTATGCTATTGTATTTCTGCCAAGTATTATGTTTCCTCTAAGATATTGCAGTTCTGCTAAGTTACTACATTTTTAGCAACGTTCCTTTGCTTCTGCAAAGTTTTTACAATTTTGCAACTTTTCAGCTTTTTCAGCTAGTTTCAGCTGACAGCTTCAGCGTTCCAGCATCCACACTGCATTTTCGCAGGAAATGCAAATTTTTCTAGTTGTGTGGATGCTGGTTAAGCATCCACACTATTGAGTTCCTGTTTCTCTTTATTCTTTATCTTTATTATTATTCCGGTGTTTCCGTGCGTTTTTTCGCCGTGGATCTACTTCCACAATTTTCAGCCGATTTTCACCGTTCAAATTTTAAACTATTCTGCTAATTTTTCCCTTTCCGGCTATATCTTTTGGTATTTTATACTATTATACTTTTTAAAATATTAAGCTTTTTCCTTTAATTTGTCCCATTGGAAATGAATGGGAAACTTCTGCAATTCTGTTAAAACTTACTTGTTTTTGAAACTGACTACTTCCTCATACTTTCGCCTAGAATAACCATTCAAACTTTAAAATGTTCACAAATTATTGGGCTATTCATGTCTGATTCAGCTTTTTCATATCTGTTACCATTTTCATCTTATCCCTCTTCAAGTTTTGAGTTTCATCTTTGTGATTTTTAACAAAATACATGTGTTGTTATGGTTGCTATGCACTTGGTTTCCAGTGTGCCACTGTAGGTTTCATGAGTCTTCTCTTCATTTCCGAACAACTTCTTGCTACTTGCTCAATTTTCACTCAACTTCCACAATTTATACATCAAAACGTAGGTATTTTTGCTGGCTTTCAGAAAATGTCACCATCATTGTTGTGAGATTTATAGAATTTTGGCAAATCTCCTCAGACCAACACAAAGTCGGAAAACTCTCCATAGAAAGTCAATGGAGAGTTTGTTCAAAATCACCGCTTGATTTCTGTAATGAGAGGCATATTCGAATCGCCATATCTCCTCAACAAAGCGACGTTAAAACATGAGGCTTGTCCCAGTATATCTTCAGACACTCCTGATGCTCACAATTCAAGAATTTCTTTCTCACCTATTACCGTTCGGAAATGAGTTAGACTTGTTTGAGGGTAGGAAATTCGTCCTTCGCTCAGATTTCTTCAGATTTCAAACTCTGGAAATGATGCACTTTTTTCTCTCGTCATATCTTTTGATGGATTTCCACAGAGACCTGAAAATTTCCATGACTGTTCACCAAAGCCTGCTGTCTCTTACGGTGAAAAATGATATTGATACTCCAAATAGATTTAGAGTTAGAAAGCGTTGTTTGAGGGCAAGTAAAGGCAGTTTTGCTTTGTTCTACTCAGTTATGGTGCATTAGAAGTCAAATATCTTTAATAATTCATATTTTAATGATAAATTGTCAACACTTTAAGATTCCCCGATCTCTTCTGAACAAAACGGTGTAAGAATGACCGTTCTAGCCCCTACGGTTAGGAAATTATGGTCATTTGTTTGAGGGGAGTCATCATTATGAGAAATAGACTGCAAAAATCCTGTGTCTCTCTGTGCTGCGTGCACCTGTTTTGGCGGGAAAAAGTGCACAGGCTCTCTGATTGGTGGATTCAAATTCAGCACCTCCCAGGCTGCTTGACTGAGCTAGAAACTTACTTCTCACTCCCTGTGTGTGTGTGTGTGTGTGTGTGTGTGTGTGTGTGTGTGTGTGTGTGTGTGTGTGTGTGTGTGTGTGTGAGAGAGAGAGAGAGAGAGAGAGAGAGAGAGAGAGAAAGCCTTTTATGGGATGATCTCATTGTAAGATTCAAAATCAATATATTTAGACTGGTTGACTGAATTGGATCTTGTGTGTGTGTGTGTGTGTGTGTGTGTGTGTGTGTGTGTGTGTGTGTGTGTGTGTGTGTGAGAGAGAGAGAGAGAGAGAGAGAGAGAGAAAGGCTTGTTATGGGATGATCTCATTGTAAAATTTAAATTCAATATATTTAGACTGGTTGACTGAATTGGATCTTGTGTGTGTGTGTGTGTGTGTGACAGAGAGAGAGAGAGAGAGAGAGAGAGAGAGAAAGCCTTTTTATGGGATGATCTCATTGTAAGATTTAAATTCAATATATTTAGACTGGTTGACTGAATTGGATCTTGTGTGTGTGTGTGTGTGTGTGTGTGTGTGTGTGTGTGTGTGTGTGTGTGTGTGTGAGAGAGAGAGAGAGAGAGAGAGAGAGAGAGAGAGAGAGAGAGCCTTTTTATGGGATGATCTCATTGTAAGATTCAAATTCAATATATTTAGACTGGTTGACTGAATTTGATCCTGTGTGTGTCTCTCTGTGCATGTGTGTTTCCATATGTGTCCATATTTGTGATTGTGTGGCTGTTATATATATTTTTGCCGATTCTTTTTCCTTTCACAATTACATTTGAGGGACCCTTAGCATGTTCAGGATTTTTTCAGCTGTCCATTTTGCTTTTCCAATTTTTCTATTTAAGTTATTACTATTGTGCTAAGTCATAGCATTTCTGCTGCTTTTCAGTATTTATTTTTATTTCAGTAATCATACTATTTCTGCCATTTTATAGGATTTGTACTTAATATAGTATTTCTACTTAATTATAGTATTTCTGCCATTTTATAGGATTTGTGCTAAATATAGTTTTTCTGCTAAAAAAAATAGTATTTCTGCCAAATATAGTATTTTTGATTAATTATAGTTTTTCTACCAAATCATAGTACAGTTTTACTGCTTTTTATATGGCTTCTAAGACAACCAATCATATCTGAGGCCTGGCACATTCAAATTTGCGTATTGGGGCCTTCATGGCTTCTAAGACAACCAATCATCTATGTCATATATCTTTAATATTTCATATTTGTATTTTAAATGGTCAACATTTCAAGATTCCCCATCTCTTCTGAACAAAACGGTCTAAGAATGACTGTTTTAGCCCCTCTGGTTAGGAATTTATGGCTGTTTGTTTGAGGGGAATCCTGACTATGAGAAATAGACTGCAAAAATCCTGTCTCTCTTTGTGCTGCGTGTGTAAAAGCCTGCAGTTGGTGCACCAGTTTTGGTGGGAAAAAGCACACAGCCTCTCTGATTGGTGGATTCAAATTGAGAAGCTCACAGCTGTTTGACTGACCTAGAAACATGCTGTTAACAGCCCCTGTTCACTGCTGCTGCTGCTGTGTGTGTGTGTGTGTGTGTGTGTGTGTGTGTGTGTGTGTGTGTGTGTGTGTGTGTGTGTGTGTGTGTGGAGAGAGAGAGAGAGAGAGAGAGAAAGACACACACAAAGACCTTTTTAGGGCAGCATCTCATTGGTGGATAAAATATAATATATTCAGACTGGTTGACTGGCATAGACTGTGTGTTTGTCTGTGTTTATCTCTCTCTGTACATTTGTGTAATCATATTTGATTTTCTGTGTATTTGGTGATTTGTGTATCCATATTTGATTTTGTGTATCTGTTGGCTGTTCTTAGTTTTTTTTCTAAATGTATTTTTGTTTTATTTTTTCACAGGTGAACAACAAATAGTTTTCAGCGGACTTAACCATGTTCCTTTTATTCAGCTTATCATTTTACCTTTCCAATATTTTCCCTTAAGTTATTACTTCTGCTCAATCATAGTATCTGTTCTCAATCATTGTTATTTAGCTATATTGTAGGATTTCTGCTAAATCATAGTATTTCTACTATATTACATTTTCTTTCTAAATATAGCATTTCTGCTATAGAATAGTATTTCTGCTATGTTATAATATTTGTGCTAAACTGGAGTATTTTTGCTAAAACATAGTATTTATATAAAATTAAAATATTCATAGTATATTACAGTGTCTCTGGTAAATCACAGCATTTCTGCTATGTTGTACTGTTTTTCTAAATCATAGTATTTCTGTAATGTTTAAGAATGTTTGGCTAAATATATTCTTTCTGTTATCTTATACAATTTCTCCTAAATTCTTGTATTTTTGAGAAGTGATTATGTTTCTGAGAAGTTACAATGTTTCTGCTAAGTTCTGCTATGCTATTGTATTTCTGCCAAGTATTATGTTTCCTCTAAGATATTGCAGTTCTGCTAAGTTACTACATTTTAGCAACGTTCCTTTGATTCTGCAAAGTTTTTACAATTTCTGCAACTTTTCAGCTTTTTCAGCTAGTTTTAGCTGACAGCTTCAGCATTACAGCATCCACACTGCATTTTCGCAGGAAATGCAAATTTTTCTAGTTATTATTCTCGCCGCCTGCGACGTTTTTCGCGTGGATCTACTTCCACAATTTTCAGCCGATTTTCACCGTTCAAATTTTAAACTATTCTGCTATTTCTGCTAATGATGGCTATATCTTTTGGTATTTTATACTGTTATACTTTTTAAAATATTAAGCTTTTTTCCTTTAATTTGTCCCATTGAAATGAATGGGAAACTTCCATAATTCTGCTAAAACTTGCTTGTTTTTGAAACTTAACTACTTTGTCATATTTTCACGTAGAACAACCATTCAAACTTTAAAATGTTCTCAAATTATTGGGCTATTCAGGAATAAATCAGCTTTTTCAAATCTTTTACCATTTTACTTTTATGCCTCTTAAAGTTTTCAGTTGCAAAATTGTGATTTTTCACAAAATACATGCGTTGTTATGGTTGCTATGCACTTGGCTTCCAGTGTGCCACTGAAGGTTTTGCAGTCTTCTCTTCATGTCCGAACAACTTCTTGCTACTTGCTCAATTTTCATTCAACTTCCACAAATTATACATCAAAACGTAGGTATTTTTGCTGGCTTTCAGAAAATGTCACTATCATTGTTGTGGGATTTATAGAATTTTGGGAAATCTCCTCAGACCAACACAAAGTCTGAAAACTCTCCATAGAAAGTCAATGGAGAGTTTGTTCAAAATCACCGCTTGATTTCTGCAATGAGAGGCATATTCAAATCGTCATATCTCCTTAACGAAGCGAAGTTAAAACATGAGGCTTGTCCCAGTATATCTTCAGACACTCCTAACGCTCAAAATTCAAGAATTTCTTTCTCACCTATTACCATTTGGCCATGAATTGGGTTTGTTTGAGGGTAGGAAATTTGTCCCTGGCTCAGATTTCTTCAGATTTCAAACTCTGGAATTGAGGCACTTTTTTTCTCTCGTCATATCTTTTGATGGATTTCCACAGAGACCTGAAAATTTCCATGACTGTTCACCAAAGCCTGCTGTCTCTTACAGTGAAAGAATGATATCGATACTCCAAATAGATTTAGAGTTAGAAAGCATTGTTTGAGGGCAAGTCAAGGCAGTTTTGCTTTGCCTCTACTCAGTTACAGTGTATTACAAGTCATATATCTTCAATAATTTATATTTTATCGCTGAATTATGAAGACCTGCAGATTCCCCCATCTCTTCTGAACAAAACGGTGTTAGAATGAGCATTCTAGCCCCTACGGTTAGGAAATTATGGCCATTTGTTCGAGGGGAGTCCTGAATGTGAGAAATACACTGAAGAAAACCCATAGCTCTCTCTGTGTCTGTCTGTGTAAGTGCTTATTACAGCAGGTGCAGCCAATTTAGCTGACCTAGATATGCCAAGCCCAGACTCTCAACAGCCTCTGCACACTTTGCTCTCTGTGTATGTGTGTGTGTATCAATATTTCTCCCATGTTAAAGTATTACTCCTCCATAATAGTATTTGTGCTAAATCCTAGTAAATCTGCTCAGTGATATAACTTCTGCTATGCTGTAGTGCTTTTTGCTAGATTATAGAATTTCTTCTAAATCAAAGTATTTCATGTAAATCATAGAGCAGTTTTTACAGTCATCTTACTGTTAAGCCATGAATTACGTTTGTTTGAGGGGTGGAAATCTGTCCTCCTCTCACTTTTCAAACTCTGAAAATGAAGTCGTTTCTTCTCTCATCATATCTCCGTGACGGAGGTAAAAGGAGCAATGGAAATCGCAGTGAAAGTTCAGCAAAGTCTGCTGATTCAGCCAGTACAAGAATTGTGCTTCTATCCCACCTAGTTTTGGAGTTACATGACGTTTTGTAACTCCAAAAATCGGCGTTTTACGCCTCTCACCGCGATCTAAATCTGACAGTTCATCTCCCCGTTTTCCAAACTGCTGCTCTGTTTCCCAGTGGCACAATTGGTAATGACGCCGGTCGGCAGCCCAAAGATCACGGGTTCAATTCCACCTTGGTTAACATTTTTTTTTTCCCTAGAAATTAATACACCATCACAGACAAGTAATTCATATTCATCATTTATTACAATTCTGCAAAGTTTTATGATTTTAGCAGCTTTTCTAATATGGACCTCAGATTCTTCTTAACACTCCATGGCACAAATACTGTTCCCTTTAGGCTCTGTGTATCTGTGTGTGTATCAATATTTTTCCCATTTTAAAGTATTACTCTTCCATAATTGCATTTCTGTTAAATCAAAGTACTTTTACTACATCTTAGTACTTCTGCTCAATCATAGTATTTCTGCTAAATCATAGTAATTTTGCCATATCATGGTATTTGTGCCAAAACATTGTATTTGTACAAAGTCATAATATTTCTTCTAAATCATATTATTTCAATCAAATCTCAGGAGTTGTGCTAAAACACAGTATTATTACCAAATCATAGTATCTGTACCCAAACATATCTGTTCAACTTATTTAACTCTTCTCAACAGTCCAACACCTCTTCTTCACCCCGTTTCAGCAGAATTGAGTTTTTCACCCTTTTCAGCACAAATCCCAGCTTTTTCAGGTGTTTTCAACAGAAATCGCTTTTATTTCTGATTGCTGATGTCTTTGTGTTTCAGCCGCCCGCACCCTTTCCAGGTGGCGCAATCAGTAATGACACGGCTCTGCAGCTCAAAGGTCGTGGGTTCACTCCCACCTTGGTCAACATTTTTTTCACTACAAATTTATACACTTTCACAGACCTGTAATTTATATTGCTAATTTTTTTCACTACAAATGAGTAGTGCAAAAACATACTATGTCTGCAACATCACAGTATATCTGTTATGTTATAGTATTACTACTAAATCACAGTATTTCTGCCAATTCAAGGAGGCTGACTGTTACTAAGTGCATCAGTGTACATAGGTCATCTCTTGTGTTGGAGTGCCCTCTTGTGGCGCCTTTTGGGTAGTGCCTTAGTAAACGTGAACACTGCAAAGAAGTGGTATCAGACTGGTTTGTAGTGGAGGAATTTGGTGCCAGTTTCTTTTCGTCTTTAATCCGTATTCATGTTGTAATGTAGTAGTACCACAATATGGCAGAAACAGTATGTTTTGGCACAAACACGTAAAAACGGCTGCACCTGTTTTGGCGGGAAAAAGTACACAGCCTCTCTGATTGGTGGATTCAAATTCAGCAGCTCCCAGGCTGCTTGACTGACCTAGAAACTTACTTCTCTCTCTCCCTGTGTGTGTGTGTGTGTGTGTGTGTGTGTGTGACAGAGAGAGAGAGAGAGAGAGAGCCTTTTATGGGATATTCTCATTGTAAGATTCAAATTCAATACATTTAGACTGGTTGACTGAATTTGATCCTGTGTGTGTCTCTCTGTGCTTGTGGGACTTTTGCAGCTGTCCATTTTGCTTTTCCAATTTTTCTATTTAAGTTATTACTATTGTGCTAAGTCATAGCATTTCTGCTGCTTTTCAGTATTTGTGCTAAATACAGCATTTCTGCTAAATCATACTATTTCTGCTATTTTATAAGATTTGTGCTAAATACAGCATTTGTGCTAAATCATGCTATTTCTGCTATTTTATAGGATTTGTACTTAATATAATATTTCTGCTTAATTATAGTATTTCTGCCATTTTATAGTATTTGTGCTAAAACATAGTATTTCTACTAAATGCAGGATTTCTGGGTAATCATTGTATTTCTATATATTTCTGCCAGGTCCCCAGGAGTCAGTCCTAATATTCAAATTTACATATCAGGACCTGGACGGCTTCCCAGCCAGCCAATCATATCTGAGTCCTGGCACATTCAAATTTGCATATTGGGACCTTCATGGCTTCTCAGCCAGCCAATCATATCTGAGTCCTGGCACATTTAAATTTGCATATTGGGGCATTCATGGCTTCCCACCCAGCCAATCATATCTGAGTCCTGGCACATTCAAATTTGCATATTGTTGCCTTCATGGCTTCCCACCCAGCCAATCATATCTGAGTCCTGGCACATTCAAATTTGCATATTGGGACCTTCATGGCTTCTCAGCCAGCCAATCATATCTGAGTCCTGGCACATTTAAATTTGCATATTGGGACCTTCGTGGCTTCTAAGCCCACCAATCATCTATGTCATATATCTCTAATATTTCATATTTTTATTTTAAATGGTCAGCATTTCAAGATTCCCCTATGTCTTCTGAATAAAATGGTCTAAGAATGACTGTTCTAGCCCCTACGGTTAGGAAATTATGGCCATTTGTTTGAGAGGAATCCTCACCATGAGAAATTCACTGCAGAAATCCTGTCTCTGTGCTCTGTGTGTGTAAAACGGCTGCACCTGTTTTGGCGGGAAAAAGTACACAGCCTCTCTGATTGGTGGATTCAAATTTAGCAGCTCCCAGGCTGCTTGACTGACCTAGAAACTTGATTTTCTCTCCTGTGTGTGTGTGTGTGTGTGTGTGTGTGTGTGTGTGTGTGTGTGTGTGTGTGAGAGAGAGAGAGAGAGAGAGAGAGGAGAGAGAGAGTTTTTATGGGAGCATCTTATTGTATGATTTAAATTCAATATATTTAGACTGGTTGACTGAATTTGATCCTGTGTGTCTCTCTGTGCTTGTGGGACTTTTTGCAGCTGTCCATTTTGCTTTTCCAATTTTTCTATTTAAGTTATTACTATTGTGCTAAGTCATAGCATTGTGCTGCTGCTTTTCAGTATTTGTGCTAAATACAGCATTTCTGCTAAATCATACTATTTCTGCTATTTTATAAGATTTGTGCTAAATACAGCATTTGTGCTAAATCATACTATTTCTGCTATTTTATAGGATTTGTACTTAATACAATATTTCTGCTTAATTATAGTATTTCTGCCATTTTATAGTATTTGTGCTAAAACATAGTATTTCTACTAAACGCAGTATTTCTGGGTAATCATAGTATTTCTATGTATTCCTGCCAGCTCCTCAGGAAGCCAATCCTCTGTGAGGACTGTAATTTTCAAATTGAAATATCAAGTCATGCACGGCTTCCCAGCCAGCCAATCATATCTGAGTCCTGGCACATTCAAATTTGCATATTGGGACCTTCATGGCTTCCCAGCCAGCCAATCATATCTGAGTCCTGGCACATTTAAATTTGCATATTGTTGCCTTCATGGCTTCCCAGCCAGCCAATCATATCTGAGTCCTGGCACATTTAAATTTGCATATTGGGACCTTCATGTCTTCTAAGCCCACCAATCATCTATGTCATATATCTCTAATATTTCATATTTTTATTTTAAATGGTCAGCATTTCAAGATTCCCCTATGTCTTCTGAATAAAATGGTCTAAGAATGACTGTTCTAGCCCCTACGGTTAGGAAATTATGGCCATTTGTTTGAGAGGAATCCTCACCATGAGAAATTCACTGCAGAAATCCTGTCTCTGTGCTCTGTGTGTGTAAAAACGGCTGCACCTGTTTTGGCGGGAAAAAGTACACAGCCTCTCTGATTGGTGGATTCAAATTTAGCAGCTCCCAGGCTGCTTGACTGACCTAGAAACTTGATTTTCTCTCCTGTGTGTGTGTTTGTGTGTGTGTGTGTGTGTGTGTGTGTGTGTGTGTGAGAGACAGAGAGAGAGAGAGAGAGAGGCGAGAGAGAGTTTTATGGGAGCATCTTATTGTATGATTTAAATTCAATATATTTAGACTGGTTGACTGAATTTGATCCTGTGTGTCTCTCTGTGCTTGTGGGACTTTTGCAGCTGTCCATTTTGCTTTTCCAATTTTTCTATTTAAGTTATTACTATTGTGCTAAGTCATAGCATTTGTGCTGCTTTTCAGTATTTGTGCTAAATACAGCATTTCTGCTAAATCATACTATTTCTGCTATTTTATAAGATTTGTGCTAAATACAGCATTTGTGCTAAATCATACTATTTCTGCTATTTTATAGGATTTGTACTTAATACAATATTTCTGCTTAATTATAGTATTTCTGCCATTTTATAGTATTTGTGCTAAAACATAGTATTTCTACTAAACGCAGTATTTCTGGGTAATCATAGTATTTCTATGTATTCCTGCCAGCTCCTCAGGAAGCCAATCCTCTGTGAGGACTGTAATTTTCAAATTGAAATATCAAGTCATGCACGGCTTCCCAGCCAGCCAATCATATCTGAGTCCTGGCACATTCAAATTTGCATATTGGGACCTTCATGGCTTCCCAGCCAGCCAATCATATCTGAGTCCTGGCACATTTAAATTTGCATATTGTTGCCTTCATGGCTTCCCAGCCAGCCAATCATATCTGAGTCCTGGCACATTTAAATTTGCATATTGGGACCTTCATGTCTTCTAAATCCCACCAATCATCTATGTCATATATCTCTAATATTTCATATTTTTATTTTAAATGGTCAGCATTTCAAGATTCCCCTATGTCTTCTGAATAAAATGGTCTAAGAATGACTGTTTTAGCCCCTACGGTTAGAAATTTATGGCCATTTGTTTGAGGGGAATTCTCACTATGAGAAATAGACTGCAAAAATCCTGTCTCTCTCTGTGCTGCGTGTGTAAAAGCCTGCACTTAGTGCACCAGTTTTGGCGGGAAAAAGTACACAGCCTCTCTGATTGGTGGATTCAAATTGAGAAGCTCCCAGGCTGCTTGACTGACCTAGAAACTTGATTTTCTCTCCCTGTGTGTGTGTGTGTGTGTGTGTGTGTGTGTGTGTGTGTGTGTGTGTGTGTGTGTGTGTGAAACAGAGAGAGAGAGGGAGAGAGGGCGAGAGAGAGTTTTTATGGGAGCATCTTATTGTATGATTTAAATTCAACATATTTAGACTGGTTGACTGAATTTGATCCTGTGTGTATCTCTCTGTGCTTGTGGGACTTTTTGCAGCTGTCCATTTTGCTTTTCCAATTTTTCTATTTAAGTTATTACTATTGTGCTAAGTCATAGCATTTGTGCTGCTTTTCAGTATTTGTGCTAAATACAGCATTTCTGCTAAATCATACTATTTCTGCTATTTTATAAGATTTGTGCTAAATCATTGTTATTAATCTATATTGTAGGATTTCAGCTAAATCATAGTATTTCTACTATATTATATTTTTCTTTCTAAATATAGCATTTCTGCTATAGAATAGTGTTTCTGCTATATTATAATATTTGTGCTAAACTGGAGTATTTTGCTAAAACATAGTATTTATATAAAATTACAATATTCATAGTATATTACAGTGTCTCTGGTAAATCACAGCATTTCTGCTATGTTGTACTGTTTTTCTAAATCATAGTATTTCTGTAATGTTTAAGAATGTTTGGCTAAATATATTCTTTCTGTTATCTTATACAATTTCTCCTAAATTCTTGTATTTTTGACAAGTTATCGTGTTTCTGGTAAGTTACAATATTTCTGCTAAGTTCTGCTATGCTATTGTATTTCTGCCAAGTATTATGTTTCCTCTAAGATATTGCAGTTCTGCTAAGTCACTACATTTAACAAAGTTCCTTTGCTTCTGCAAAGTTTTTACAATTTCTGCAACTTTTCAGCTTTTTCAGCTAGTTTCAGCAGACAGCTTCAGCTTTAAAGCATCCACACTGCATTTTCGCAGGAAATGCAAATTTTTCTAGTTCTTTATTATTATTCTTAGGACTTCCGACGCGTTTTTTCGCCGTGGATCTACTTCCACAATTTTCAGCCGATTTTCACCGTTCAAATTTTAAACTATTCTGCTATTTCTGCTAATGATGGCTATATCTTTTGGTATTTTATACTATTATACTTTTTAAAATATTAAGCTTTTTTCCTTTAATTTGTCCCATTGAAATGAATGGGAAACTTCCGCAATTCTGCTAAAACTTGCTTGTTTTTGAAACTTAACTACTTTTTCCTACTTTCACGTAGAACAACCATTCAAACTTTAAAATGTTCTCAAATTATTGGGCTATTCAGGAATAAATCAGCTTTTTCAAATCTTTTACCGTTTTACTTTTATGCGTCTTAAAGTTTTGAGTTGCAAAATTGTGATTTTTCACAAAATACATGCGTTGTTATGGTTGCTATGCACTTGGCTTCCAGTGTGCCACTGTAGGTTTCGCAGTCTTCTCTTCATGTCTGAACAACTTCTTGCTAATTACTCAATTTTCACTCAACTTCCACAAATTATACATCAAAACGTAGGTATTTTTGCTGGCTTTCCGAAAATGTCACCATCATTGTTGTGAGATTTATAGAATTTTGGCAAATCTCCTCAGACCAACACAAAGTCTGGAAACTTTCCATAGAAAGTCAATGGAGAGTTTGTTCAAAATCATCGCTTGATTTCTGTAATGAGAGGCATATTCGAATCGTCATATCTCCTCAACGAAGCGAAGTTAAAACATGAGGCTTGTCCCCGTATATCTTCAGACACTCCTGACGCTCACAATTCAAGAATTTTTTTCTCACCTATTACCGTTCTGAGATGAGTTACACTTGTTTGAGGGTAGGAAATTCATCCTTCGCTCAGATTTCTTCAGATTTCAAACTCTGAAATGAACCACTTTTTTCTCTCGTCATATCTTTTTTGGATTTCCACAGAGACCTGAAAATTTCCATGACTGTTCACCAAAGCCTGCTGTCTCTTACGGTGAAAGAATGATATCGATACTCCAAATAGATTTAGAGTTAGAAAGCGTTGTTTGAGGGGAAGTCAAGGCAGTTTTTGCTGCGCCTCTACTCAGTTATGGTGCATTACAAGTCAAATATCTTCAATAATTCATATTTTAATGATAAATTGTCAACACTGTAAGATTCCCCATGTCTTCTGAACAAAGCGGTGTAAGAATGACCGTTCTAGCCCCTACGGTTAGGAAATTATGGCCATTTGTTTGAGAGGAATCCTCACTATGAGAAATAGACTGCAAAATCCTGTGTCTCTCTGTGCTGCATGCACCTGTTTTGGCGGGAAAAAGTGCACAGGCTCTCTGATTGGTGGATTCAAATTCAGCAGCTCCCAGACTGCTTGACTGACCTTGGATCTTGTGTGTGTGTGTGTGTGTGTGTGTGTGTGTGTGTGTGTGTGTGTGTGTGTGTGACAGAGAGAGAGAAAGAGAGGGCGAGACAGAGTTTTATAGGAGCATCTTATTGTATGATTTAAATTCAATATATTTAGACTGGTTGACTGAATTTGATCCTGTGTGTGTCTCTGTGCATGTGTGTTTCCATATGTTTCCATATTTGTGATTGTGTGACTGTTACACTTTTTTTGCTGAGTTTCTTTTTTTCATTTAACAAGTACATTTGAAGGACCCTTAGCATGTTCAGCATTTTTCAGCTGTCCATTTTGCTTTTCCAATTTTCTGTTTAAGTTATTACTATTGTGCTGAATCATACTATTTCTGCTATTTTATAAGATTTGTGCTAAATATAGTATTTCTGCCAATATAGTGTTTCTGATTAATTATAGTTTTCTACCAAATCATAGTACAGTATTTTTGCTTTTTATACCATTTTTTATAGGATATTTATATTACATATCAAGTATATATTTCGTAACCCCAGCCAGCCAATCATATCTGAGTCCTAGCATTCAAATTTGCATATTGGGACCTTCATGCTTTTCCCAGATTTATGCTTAATCAGTATTTCTGTCCTGTAGCATTTATTTAACTTTACATATATTTCTTCATGGCTTCCCAGCCAGCCAATCATATCTGAGGTCTGCGTGTTCTTCTCTCGTCATATCTCAGCGACGGATGTACTAAGCCCACCAAAAATCTATGTCATATATCTCTAATATTTCTGATTCGCCCAGTACAAATGGTCAGCATTTCTAGATCCACCTATGTGTTTGAGTAAAACGTTTTGTAACTCAAAAAAGCAGCGCTCTTTGCCTCTATGGCTGTTTGTTTGATCTAATTCTGACTGCTCATCACCCTGTTTTCCAGGCCCTCGTTCTCTTTCCCAGTGGCACAGTTTGTAAATGACACAGGTCTGCAACCCAAGTTTTTGGTGGGTTCAATTCACACCTTGATCTGACATGTTGGATTTTTACCTACAATTTCCTACACTATCACAGACCACTAATTCATATTCTCTCCAATGTGTGTGTGTGTGTGTGTGTGACAATTCTGCAAACTTTTATGATTTGCAGCTTTTCTAATATGGACCTCAGATTCTTCTTAAACAAATACTGTTCCCTGGGAGCATCTTATTGTGTGTGTAAATTCAATATTTCTAGACTGGTTTTAAGTATGACTCCTCCATAATTGTATTGCTTGTGTTACTTTTTCAGCACTTTTACTACATCTTCCAATACTTCTATTCAATCATTAGTATTTTGCCAAGTCATGGTTTTGTGCCAAATCTTTTCAGTATTTGTGTTATGTTACAGTATTTCTACTAAGTGGAGAATTTCTGTCATGTTACAGTATATGTGCTGATTACAGTATTTCTGTAAAATGGAATTTTCTGCAAATCTTATCAGACCAACACAAAGTCTGGAAACTTCATGAAAGTCAATGGAGAGCTTGTTCAAAATCACGCTGGATTTCTCTAATGAGAGGCATTTCTGAATCGTCATATCTCCTTATTTCTAGTTAAGACCTGAGGCTTCCTATGTCCAGCCAATCCTCTCTGAGGACTCTCACAATTCAAATTTCTTTATCACCTATTACCATTTGGCCATGAATTGGCTTTGTTTGAGGATATATCTGAGTCCTGGCACATTCAGATTTCTGCATATTTCAAACTTCATGCAGCTTTTCAGCCAGCCATATCTTATTGATGGTCCTCCACACATGAAAATTTCCATGACTGTTGCCTTCCTGGCTGTCTCTTACAGTGAAAGAATGATATCTGATACTCCTGGCACATTTAAATTTAGAAAGCATTGTTTGAGGGCAAGTCAAGGCAGTTTTAAGCTTGCCTCTACTCATCTATGGTGCATTATAAGTCAAATATCTTCAATAATTCATATTTTCAAGATAAATTGTCAACATTTCAAGATTCCCCATCTCTTCTGAACAAAACGGTCTAAGAATGACTGTTTTAGCCCCTCTGGTTAGGAATTTATGGCTGTTTGTTTGAGGGAGTCCTCACTGAGAAATAGACTGCAAAAATCCTGTCTCTCTCTGTGCTGCATGTGTAAAGGCCTGCACTTGGTGCACCAGTTTTGGCGGGGAAAAAGCACACAACCTCTCTGATTGGTGGATTCAAATTGAGAAGCTCACAGCTGTTTGACTGACCTAGAAACATGCTGTTAACAGCCCCTGTTCACTTGCTGCTGCTGCTGCTGCTGTGTGTGTGTGTGTGTGTGTGTGTGTGTGTGTGTGTGAGAGAGAGAGAGAGAGACAGAGAGAGAGAGAGAAAGACACACACAAAGACCTTTTTAGGGCAGCATCTCATTGGTCGATAAAAATATAATATATTCAGACTGGTTGACTGGCATAGACCCTGTTTGTGTGTGTCTCTCACTGTACATTTGTGTATCCATATTTGATTTTCTGTGTATTTGGTGATTTGTGTATCCATATTTGATTTTGTGTATCTGTTGGCTTTTCTTCTTTTTTTTTTCTAAATGAATTTTATTTTATTTTTCACAGGTGAACAAAAATTAGTTTTGAGCGAACTTAACCATGTTCCTTTTATTCAGCTTATCATTTTACCTTTCCAATATTTTCACTTAAGTTATTACTATTCTGCTCAATCATATTATCTGTTCTAAATCATTGTTATTAAGCTATATTGTAGGATTTCAGCTAAATCATAGTATTTCTACTATATTATATTTTTCTTTCTAAATATAGCATTTCTGCTATAGAATAGTGTTTCTGCTATATTATAATATTTGTGCTAAACTGGAGTATTTTTGCTAAAACATAGTATTTATATAAAATTACAATATTCATAGTATATTACAGTGTCTCTGGTAAATCACAGCATTTCTGCTATGTTGTACTGTTTTTCTAAATCATAGTTTTTCTGTAATGTTTAAGAATGTTTGGCTAAATATATTCTTTCTGTTATCTTATACTATTTCTCCTAAATTCTTGTATTTTTGAGAAGTTATCGTGTTTCTGGTAAGTTACAATATTTCTGCTAAGTTCTGCTATGCTGTTGTATTTCTGCCAAGTATTATGTTTCCTCTAAGATATTGCAGTTCTGCTAAGTTACTACATTTGCAAAGTTCCTTTGCTTCTGCAAAGCTTTACAATTTCTGCAACTTCTCAGCTTTTCAGCTAGTTTCAGCAGAAAGCTTCAGCTTTAAGCATCACACTGCATTTTCGCAGGAAATGCAAATTTTCTCTAGTTATTCTTCAAGTTGCTTCCCGTCGTTTTTTCGTAGAACTACTTCCACAATTTTTGTGCTATTTTCACCGTTCAAATTTTAAACTATTCTGCTATTTTGCTCTTTCCGGCAATGACTTTTGGTATTTTTGCTCTTATACTTTTTAAAATATTACGTTTTTCCTTTAATTTGTCCCATTGAAATGAATGGGAAACTTCCACAATTCTGCTAAAACTTACTCTTTTTGAAACTTAACTACGTTCTCATACTTTCGCCTAGAACAACCATTCAAATTTTAAAATGTTCACAAATTATTGGGCTATTCATGAATGATTCAGCTTTTCATATCTGTTACCGTTTTCATCTTATCCTCTTTAAGTTTTGAGTTTCATCTTTGTGATTTTTCACAAAATACATGCGTTGTTATGGTTGCTATGCAGTTGGTTCTAAGTGAGCCACTGTACCTTTGGCAATTTTCTCTTCATGTCCGAACAACTTCTTGGTACTCGCTCAATTTTCACTTAACCCACAAATTATACATCAAAACGTAGGTATTTTTGCTGGCTTTCAGAAAATGTTACTATCATTGTTGTGAGATTTATAGAATTTTGGCAAAATCCTCAGACCAACACAAAGTCAGAAAACTCTCCATAGAAAGTCAATGGAGAGTTTGTTCAAAATCATCGCTTGATTTCTCTAATGAGAGGCATATTCGAATCGTCATATCTCCTTAATGAAGCAAAGTTAAAACATGAGGCTTGTCCCGTATATCTTCAGACACTCCTGACGCTCACAATTCAAAATTTCTTTCTCACCTATTACCGTTTGAAATGAGTTAGACTTGTTTGAGGGTAGGAAATTCGTCCTTCGCTCAGATTTCTTCAGATTTCAAACTCTGGAAATGAACCACTTTTTCTCTCGTCATATCTTTTTAATGGATTTCCACAGAGACCTGAAAATTTCCATGATTGTTCACCAAAGCCTGCTGTCTCTTACGGTGAAAGAATGATATTGATACTCCAAATAGATTTAGAGTTAGAAAGCGTTGTTTGAGGGCAAGTCAAGGCAGTTTTGCTTTGCTCTACTCAGTTATGGTGCATTAGAAGTCAAATATCTTCAATAATTCATATTGTAATGATAAATTGTCAACACTTTAAGATTCCCCATCTCTTCTGAACAAAAGCGGTTGTAAGAATGACTGTTCTAGCCCCTACGGTTAGGAAATTATGGCCATTTGTTTGAGAGGAATCCTCACTATGAGAAATTCACTGCAGAAATCCTGTCTCTGTGCTCTGTGTGTGTAAAAGCGGCTGCAACCTGTTTTGGCGGGAAAAAGTACACAGCCTCTCTGATTGGTGGATTCAAATTTAGCAGCTCCCAGGCTGCTTGACTGAACTAGAAACTTGATTTTCTCTCCTGTGTGTGTGTGTGTGTGTGTGTGTGTGTGTGTGTGTGTGAGAGAGAGAGAGAGAGAGAGAGAGAGAGAGAGTGTTTTATTATTGAGCATCTTATTGTATGATTTAAATTCAATATATTTAGACTGGTTGACTGAATTTGATCCTGTGTGTCTCTCTGTGCTTGTGGGACTTTTTGCAGCTGTTCATTTTGCTTTTTCCAATTTTTCTTTTAAGTTATTACTATTGTGCTAAGTCATAGCATTTGTGCTGCTTTTCAGTATTTGTGCTAAATACAGCATTTCTGCTAAATCATACTATTTCTGCTATTTTATAAGATTTGTGCTAAATACAGCATTTGTGCTAAATCATACTATTTCTGCCATTTTATAGGATTTGTACTTAATATAATATTTCTGCTTAATTATAGTATTTGTGCTAAAACATAGTATTTCTACTAAACGCAGTATTTCTGGGTAATCATAGTATTTCTATGTATTCCTGCCAGCTCCTCAGGAAGCCAATCCTCTGTGAGGACTGTAATTTTCAAATTGACATATCAAGTCATGCACGGCTTCCCAGCCAGCCAATCATATCTGAGTCCTGGCACATTCAAATTTGCATATTGGGACCTTCATGGCTTCCCAGCCAATAATCATATCTGAGTCTCTGGCACATTTTAAATTTGCATATTGTTTCCTTCATGGCTTCCCAGCCAGCCAATCATATCTGAGTCGTGGCACATTTAAATTTGCATATTGGGACCTTCATGGCTTCTAAGCCCACCAATCATCTATGTCATATATCTCTAATATTTCATATTTTTTTTTATTTTAAATGTCTTCTGAATAAAATGGTCTAAGAATGACTGTTTTAGCCCCTATGGTTGGGAAATTATGGTCATTTGTTTGAGGGAGTCGTCATTATGAAATAGACTGCAAAGTCCTGTGTCTCTCTGTGCTGCGTGCACCTGTTTTGGCGGGAGAAAAAAGTGCACAGGCTCTCTGATTGGTGGATTCAAATTCAGCAGCTCCCAGGCTGCTTGACTGAGCTAGAAACTTACTTCTCTCTCTCCTGTGTGTGTGTGTGTGTGTTTGTGTGTGTGTGTGTGTGTGAGAGAGAGAGAGAGAGAGAGAGAGAGAGAGAAAGCCTTTTATGGGATGATCTCATTGTAAGACTCAAATTCAATATATTTAGACTGGTTGACTGAATTGGATCTTGTGTGTGTGTGTGTGTGTGTGTGACAGAGAGAGAGGCGAGAGAGGAGAGAGAGAGAGAGAAAGCCTTTTTATGGGATGATGTCATTGTAAGATTCAAATTCAATATATTTAGACTGGTTGACTGAATTGGATCTTGTGTGTGTGTGTGTGTGTGTGTGTGTGTGTGACAGAGTGTGTGTGTGTGAGAGAGAGAGAGAGAAAGCCTTTTATGGGATGATCTCATTGTAAGATTCAAATTCAATATATTTAGACTGGTTGACTGAATTGGATCTTGTGTGTGTTGTGTGTGTGTGTGTGTGTGTGTGTGTGTGTGTGTGTGTGTGAGAGAGAGAGAGAGAGAGAGAGAGATTGAGAGAGAAAGCCTCTTTATGGGATGATCTCATTGTAAGATTCAAATTCAATATATTTAGACTGGTTGACTGAATTGGATCTGTGTGTGTGTGTGTGTGACAGAGAGAGAGTGAGAGAGAGTTTTCAGAAAGCCTTTTTATGGGATGATCTCATTGTCAAGATTCAAATTCAATATATTTAGACTGGTTGACTGAATTGGATCCTGTGTGTGTGTGTGTGTGTAGTGTGTGTGTGTGTCTCTGTGCATGTGTGTTTCCATATGTGTCCATATTTGTGATTGTGTGGCTGTTATATTTTTTTTTATCGATTTTTTTTCATTTAACAAGTATATTTGAAGGACCCTTAGCATGTTCAGCATTTTTCAGCTGTCCATTTGCTTTTCCAATTTTTCTGTTTAAGTTATTACTATTGTGCTAAATCATAGCATTTCTGCTGTTTTATAAGATTTTTTAACATAAATTCATAGTATTTATAGTTTTTCTACTAAATCATAGTACAGTATTTTTGCTATTTTATAGGATTTGTATAGGATATAATATTTCTTATAATTATAATATTTCTGCTTTTTATAGTATTTGTGCTTAAAATATAGTATTTCTGCTAAATGTAGTATTTCTGCTTAATCATAGTATTTCTATATATTCCTGCCAGGTCCTCAGGAGAGCCAATCCTCTGAGGACTGTAATTTTTCAAATTGACATATCAGGTCATGGACGGCTTCCCAGCCAGCCAATCATATCTGAGTCTGGCACTTTTTAAATTTGCATATTCAGGGACCTTCATGGCTTCCTCAAGCCCACCATCTGAGTCTGGCACATTCAAATTTGCATATTATCTCTGATCATTTCTTAGCCAGCCAATCATATCTGATGGTCCTGGCAGTTTCAAATTTGCATATCTTCTAGAATAAAATGCTTCTAAGAATGACTGTTCTAGTCCTGACTGATCATAAAAGTATAGCCTTCATGGCTTCTCAGCCAGCCAATCATATCTGAGTTATGACATTCAACTGCAAACCCAAAGTCCTGGGTCAATCTGTGCTGCCTGAGTCCTGGCATCAACCTGTATTGGGACCTTCAAAAGTGCACAGCCAATCATCTCTGGTCTGGCACATTCAAATTTCAGCATTGGGACAGGCTGGCTTGACTAAGCCCACCAAACTTATGTCATATCTCTATTATTTCATATTTTTGTTTAAATGTGTCATCATGTCAAGATTGTGTGTATGTGTGTGTGAATAAAATGGTCTAGAGAGACTGTTTTAGAGAGAGAGAGAGAGAGAAATTTATGGCTGTTGATGTCATGAGAGATTCTCACTCAATATATTTAACTGGTTGACTGAATCTCTGATCTTGTGTGTGTAGCCTATAGTGTGTGTGTTTTGTGTGAAAAAAAGCACACAACTTGTGTGGTGATTGTGTGTGTCACAGCTGTTTGACTGAGAGAGAAACATTCTGTTAACAGCCCCTGTTCACTTTCTGATGATCTCATTCTGTAAGTCATTTAAATTCAATATATTTAGACTGGTTGACTGAATTTGATCTTGTGTGTGTCTCTCTGTGCATGTGTGTTTCCATATGTTTCCATATTTGTGATTGTGTGACTGTTATACTTTTTTTTGCTTTTTTCTTTTCATTTCACAATTACATTTGAGGGACCCTTAGCATGTTCAGCATTTTTTCAGCTGTCCATTTGCTTTTCAATTGTTCTATTTAAGTTATTACTATTGTGCTAAGTCATAGCATTTCTGCTGCTTTTCAGTATTTGTGCTAAATACAGCTTTTCTGCTAAATCATACTATTTCTGCTATTTCATAAGATTTGTGCTAAATATAGTGTTTCTGCAAAAAATAGTATTTCTACTGCTTTTTATATGACTTCTGATTAACCAATCAGTTCTGAGGGCCAAATCATTAGTAAATTTGCATATTGTTGCCTATATGGCTTCCCAGCCAGCCAATCATATCTGAGGCCTGGCACATTCAAATTTGCATATTGGGACACTTCATGGCTTCTAAGCCAACCAATTCTCTATGTCATATATCTCTAATATTTCATATTTTTATTTTAAATGGTCAACATTTCAAGATTCCCCTATGTCTTCTGAATAAAATGGTCTAAGAATGACTGTTTTAGCCCCTACAGTTTAGGAATTTATGGCTGTTTGTTTGAGGGAAGTCCTCACTATGAGAAATAGACTGCAAAATCCTGTCTCTCTCTGTGCTGCATGTGTAAAAGCCTGCACTTGGTGCACCAGTTTTGGCAGGAAAAAGCACACAGCCTCTCTGATTGGTGGATTCAAATTTAGAAGCTCCCAGGCTGTTTGACTGACCTAGAAACATGCTGTTAACAGCCCCTGTTCACTTTCTGCTGCTGTGTGTGTGTGTGTGTGTGTGTGTGTGTGTGTGTGTGTGTGTGTGTGAGAGAGAGTGAGAGAGAGAGAGAGAGAAAGTGTGTGTTTTGTGGGTAGCATCTCATTGTTGGATAAAATGTAATATATTCAGACTGGTTGACTGGCATAGACCCTGCCTGTGTGTCTCTCTCTGTACATTTGTGTATCTATATTTGATTTCTTATGTATCTGTTGACTGTTCTTATTTGTTTTTTCTTCTAAATGTATTTTTGTTTTATTTTTCACAGGTGAATAAAAAATAGTTTTCAGTGAACTTAGCCATGTTCCAAATTTTTTTATTCAGCTTGTCATTTTACCTTTCCAATATTTTCACTCAAGTTATTACTATTCTGCTCAATCATAGTATCTCTTCTAAATCATTGTTATTAAGCTATATTGTAGGATTTCTGCTAAATCATAGTATTTCTACTATATTATATTTTTCTTTCTAAATATAGCATTTCTGCTATAGAATAGTATTTCTGCTATGTTATAATATTTGTGCTAAACTGGAGTATTTTTGTTAAAACATAGTATTCATATAAAATAACAATATTCATAGTATATTACAGTGTCTCTGGTAAATCACAGCATTTCTGCTATGTTGTACTGTTTTTCTAAATCATAGTATTTCTGTAATGTTTAAGAATGTTTGGCTAAATATATTCTTTCTGTTATCTTATACTATTTCTCCTAAATTCTTGTATTTTTGAGAAGTTATCGTGTTTCTGGTAAGTTACAATATTTCTGCTAAGTTCTGCTATGCTATTGTATTTCTGCCAAGTATTATGTTTCCTCTAAGATATTGCAGTTCTGCTAAGTTACTACATTTTAGCAAAGTTCCTTTGCTTCTGCAAAATTTTTACAATTTCTGCAACTTTTCAGCTTTTTCAGCTAGTTTCAGCTGAAAGCTTCAGCTTTCAAGCATCCACACTGCATTTTCGCAGGAAATGCAAATTTTTTCTAGTTCTTATTATTGGATGCTTTGAAGCATCACACTATTGAGTTCCTGTTTCTCTTTATTCTTTATACTTTATTATTCTTCAAGTTGCTTTTTCACTTTTTAGCCGTGGATCTACTTCCACAATTTTGTGCGATTTTCACCGTTCAAATTTTAAACTATTCTGCTATTTCTGCTAATTTCGGCAATGACTTTTGGTATTTTTTGCTATTATACTTTTTAAAATATTAAGCTTTTTTCCTTTAATTTGTCCCATTGAAATGAATGGGAAACTTCTGCAATTCTGCTAAAACTTGCTTGTTTTTGAAACTTAACTACTTTCTCCTACTTTCACGTAGAACAACCATTCAAACTTTAAAATGTTCACAAATTATTGGGCTATTCATGAATGATTCAGCTTTTTCATATCTGTTACCGTTTTCATCTTATCCCTCTTTAAGTTTTGAGTTTCAAAATTGTGATTTTTCACAAAATACATGCGTTGTTATGGTTGCTATGCAGTTGGTTCTAAGTGAGCCACTGTACCTTTGGCAATTTTCTCTTCATGTCGAACAACTTCTTGCTACTTGCTCAATTTTCACTCAACTTCCACAAATTATACATCAAAACGTAGGTATTTTGCTGGCTTTCAGAAAATGTCACTATCATTGTTGTGAGATTTATAGAATTTTGGCAAATCTCCTCAGACCAACACAAAGTCAGAAAACTCTCCATAGAAAGTCAATGGAGAGTTTGTTCAAAATCACCGCTTGATTTCTGTAATGAGAGGCATATTCGAATCGCCATATCTCTCCTTAACGAGCAAAGTTAAAACATGAGGCTTGTCCCAGTATATCTTCAGACACTCCTGACGCTCACAATTCAAGAATTTCTTTCTCACCTATTACCGTTCTGAAATGAGTTAGACTTGTTTGAGGGTAGGAAATTAGTCCCTCCGCTCAGATTTCTTCAGATTTCAAACTCTGGAAATGAACCACTTTTTCTCTCGTCATATCTTTTAATGGATTTCCACAGAGACCTGAAAATTTCCATGATTGTTCACCAAAGCCTGCTGTCTCTTACGGTGAAAGAATGATATTGATACTCCAAATAGATTTAGAGTTAGAAAGCGTTGTTTGAGGGCAAGTCAAGGCAGTTTTTGTTTTGCTCTACTCAGTTATGGTGCATTAGAAGTCAAATATCTTTAATAATTCATATTTTAATGATAAATTGTCAACACTTTAAGATTCCCCATCTCTTCTGAACAAAAGATTGTAAGAATGACTGTTCTAGCCCCTACGGTTAGGAAATTATGGTCATTTGTTTGAGAGGAATCCTCACTATGAGAAATTCACTGCAGAAATCCTGTCTCTGTCTCTGTGTGTAAAAGCGGCTGCACCTGTTTTGGCGGGAAAAAGTGTACAGGCTCTCTGATTGGTGGATTCAAATTTAGCAGCTCCCAGGCTGCTTGACTGACCTAGAAACTTGACTTTCTCTCCTGTGTGTGTGTGTGTGTGTGTGTGTGTGTGTGTGTGTGTGTGTGAGAGACAGAGAGAGAGAGAGAGAGGAGAGAGAGAGAGTTTTTATGGGAGCATCTTATTGTATGATTTAAATTCAATATATTTAGACTGGTTGACTGAATTTGATCCTGTGTGTGTCTCTCTGTGCTTGTGGGACTTTTGCAGCTGTCCATTTTGCTTTTCCAATTTTTCTATTTAAGTTATTACTATTGTGCTAAGTCATAGCATTTGTGCTGCTTTTCAGTATTTGTGCTAAATACAGCATTTCTGCTAAATCATACTATTTCTGCTATTTTATAAGATTTGTGCTAAATACAGCATTTGTGCTAAATCATACTATTTCTGCTATTTTATAGGATTTGTACTTAATATAATATTTCTGCTTAATTATAGTATTTCTGCCATTTTATAGTATTTGTGCTTCACAAAACATAGTATTTCTACTAAATGCAGTATTTCTGGGTAATCATTGTATTTCTATCAAATTTATTCAGGACCTGCCAGCTCCCCAGCCAGCCAATCCTCTGTGAGGACTGGCACATTCAAATTGACATATCAGGACCTTCATGGCTTCCCAGCCAGCCAATCATATCTGAGTCCTGGCACATTCAAATTTGCATATTGAGGGACCTTTAAATTTGCATATTGGGGCATTCATGGCTTCCCAGCCAGCCAATCATATCTGAGTCCTGGCACATTTAAATTTGCATATTGTTGCCTTCATGGCTTCCCATATCAGCCAGCCAATCATATCTGAGTCATATCTGAGTCCTGGCACATTTAAATTTGCATATTGGGACCTTCGTGGCTTCTAAGACCCCACCAATCATCATCTATGTCATATATCTCTAATATTTCATATTTTTATTTTAAATGGTCAGCTTTTCAAGATTCTCCTATGTCTTCTGAATAAAATGGTCTAAGAATGACTGTTTTAGCCCCTACGGTTAGAAATTTATGGCTGTTTGTTTGAAATTCTCACTATGAGAAATAGACTGCAAAAATCCTGTCTCTCTCTGTGCTGCATGTGTAAAAGCCTGCACTTAGTGCACCAGTTTTGGGGGGAAAAAGCACACAGCCTCTCTGATTGGTGGATTCAAATTTAGCAGCTCCCAGCTCTGACCTGAAACTTGTGTTTGTGTTTGTGTTTGTGTGTGTGTGTGTGTGTGTGTGTGTGTGTGTGTGTGTGTGTGTGTGTGTGTGAGAGAGAGAGAGAGAGAGAGAGGCGAGTCTGTTTATGGGAGCATCTTATTGTATGATTTAAATTCAATATATTTAGACTGGTTGACTGAATTTGATTCTGTGTGTGTCTCTCTGTGCTTTTGGGACTTGTGTGTGTCCATTTGTTTCCATATTTTGTGATTGTGTGTTATTACTGTTGTTTTTTTTTGATTTGTGCTTTTTTTCATTTGTGCTCAATACATTTTTCTGGGAATGAATTACTATTTGTTCTATTTTATAAGATTTGTGCTGTCCATTTTGCTTTTCCAACTATTTTGCTATTCAAGTTTGTACTAATATAATGCTTCTGTCATAGCATTTTTGTGCTTTTCAGTATTTGTGCTAAATACAGCATTTCTGGTAAATCATACTGTTTCCTGCTATTTCAGGAAGAGTCCTTGTGAGGATATAGTGTTTCTGACATATCAAAAATGCCGGCTTTCTGCCAAATCATATCTGAGTTGGCACATTGATTTAAATATTGGGACCTTTTTCTCAGCCAAATCATAGTACATTTTTACTGCATATTTTTTATATGGCTTCTAAGACAACCAATCATATCTGAGGCCTGGCACATTTAAATTTGCATATTGGGACCTTCGTGGCTTCTAAGCCCACCAATTATCTATGTCATATATCTCTAATATTTCATATTTTTATTTTCAGTGGTCAGCATTTCAAGATTCCCCTATGTCTTCTGAATAAAATGGTCTAAGAATGACTGTTTTAGCCCCTACGGTTAGAAATTTATGGCTGTTTTTTGAGGGAATTCTCACTATAAGAGAAATAGACTGCAAAAATCCTGTCTCTCTCTGTGCTGCATGTGTAAAGCCTGCACTTGGTGCACCAGTTTTGGTGGGAAAATTTACACAGCCTCTCTGATTAGTGGATTCAAATTTAGCAGCTCCCAGGCTGTTTGACTGACCTAGAAACATGCTGTTAACAGCCCCTGTTCACTTGCTGCTGCTGCTGCTGCTGTGTGTGTGTGTGTGTGTGTGTGTGTGTGTGTGTGTGTGTGTGTGAGAGAGAGAGAGAGAGAGAGAGAGAGAGAAAGACACACAGAAAGACCTTTTTAGGGCAGCATCTCATTGTTGGATAAAAATATAATATATTCAGACTGGTTGACTGGCATAGACCGTTTGTGTGTTTCTCTCTCTGTACATTTTGTATGTATCTGATTTCTTGATTTGGTGAATATGTATCCATATTTGATTTTGTTCTCTGTTGGCTGTTCTTTTTTTTCTAAATGTATTTTTATTTTATTTTTCACAGGTGAACAAAAATTAGTTTTGAAGCGAACTTAACCATGTTCCTTTTTATTCAGCTTGTCATTTTACCTTTCAATATTTTCACCTAAGTTATTACTATTCTGCTCAATCATATTATCTCTTCTAAATCATTGTTATTAAGCTATATTGTAGGATTTCAGCTAAATCATAGTATTTCTACTATATTATATTTTTCTTTCTAAATATAGCATTTCTGCTATAGAATAGTATTTCTGCTATGTTATAATATTTGTGCTAAACTGGAGTATTTTCCCATTTAAAACATAGTATTTATATAAAATTACAATATTCATAGTATATTACAGTGTCTCTGGTAAATCACAGCATTTCTGCTATGTTGTACTATTTTTCTAAATCATAGTATTTCTGTAATGTTTAAGAATGTTTGGCTAAATATATTCTTTCTGTTATCTTATACTATTTCTCCTAAATTCTTGTATTTTGACAAGTTATCGTGTTTCTGGAAAGTTACAATATTTCTGCTAAGTTCTGCTATGCTATTGTATTTCTGCCAAGTATTATGTTTCCTCTAAGATATTACAGTTCTGCTAAGTTACTACATTTTAGCAAAGTTCCTTTGCTTCTGCAAAGCTTTTTACAATTTCTGCAACTTTTCAGCTTTTCTGCTAGTTTCAGCAGATAGCTTCAGCATTACAGCATCACACTGCATTTTCGCAGGAAATGCAAATTTTTCTAGTTGTGTGGATATCCACACTATTGAGTTCCTGTTTCTTTAAGTTGCTTGTGGATGCCTAAAGGATGCCCTAAAAGGGCTTCCACTATTGAGTTCCTGTTTCTCTTTATTCTTTATTCCACTATTTACTAGTTGCTTCCGTGCACGTTTTTGGCACTTAACTACTGCCTCAGTTTTCAGCCGATTTTCTCCGTTCAAACTCTAAACTATTCTGCTATTTTCTGCTAATTCCTGCTATGACTTTTGGTATTTTATTACTGTTATACTTATTAAAATATTACACTTTTTCCTTTAATTTGTCCTATTGAAATGAATGGGAAACTTCCACAATTCTGCTAAATTTTGCTTGTTTTTGAAACTTAACTACGTCCTACATACTTTCACCTAGAACAACCATTCAAACTTTAAAATGTTCTCAAATTATTGGGCTATTCATGAGTGATTCAGCTTTTTCAGATCTTTACCGTTTTAATTTTATACCTCTTTAAGTTTTTCAGTTGCAAATTGTGATTTTTCAGAAAATACATGTGTTGCTATGGTTGCTATGCAATTAACTCAGAGTGAGGGCTGCTCTGTTCTGAATTTTCTCTTCATGTCCGAACAACTTCTTGCTACTCGCTCAATTTCCACTCAACTCCCACATTATACATCAAAACGTAGGTATTTTTGCTGGCTTTCCGAAAATGTCACTATCATTGTTGTGGGATTTATAGAATTTTGGCAAATCTCCTCAGACCAACACAAAGGTCGGAAAAGTCTCCATACAAAGTCAATGGAGAGTTTGTTCAAAATCATCCGCTGGATTTCTCTAATGAGAGGCATTTTCAAATCGTCATATCTCCTTAACAAAACAGAGTTGAGACATGAGGCTTGTGCCAATATATCTTCAGACAGTCCTGATGCTCACAATTCAAAATTTTTTTCTCACCTATTACCGTTTAAATGAATTGCATATGTTTGAGAGTAGGAAATTTGTCCCTCGCTCAGATCTCTTCAGATTTCAAACTCTGGAAATGAGACACTTTTTCTCTCGTCATATCTTTTGATGGATTGCCACAGAGTCCTGAAAATTTCCATGACTGTTCACCAAAGCCTGCTGTTTCTTACAGTGAAAGAATGATTTTGATGCTCCATATAGATTTAGAGTTACAAAACGTTGTTTGAGGCCAAGTCAAGGCAGTTTTGCTTTCGCCTCTACTCAGTTACAGTGTGTTACAAGTCATATATCTTCAATAATCTATATTTTATCTCTGAATTATGAAGACCTGTCAGATTCCCCATCTCTTCTGAACAAAGCGATGTCAGAATGAGCTTTCTAGCCCCCTATGGTTAGGAAATTATGGCCATTTGTTTGAGGGGAATCCTGAATATGAGAAATACACTGCAGAAATCCTGTCTCTGTGCTCTGTGTGTGTAAAGGGCTGATTACTGCAGGTGCAGCCAATTTAACTGACCTAGATATACCAAGTCCAGACTCTTCACAGCCTCTGTTCCTTTTAGGCTCTGTGTGTGTGTGTGTGTTGTGTGTCTGTATCAATATTTCTCCCATGTTAAACCATTACTACATCCATAATAGTATTTCTTCAATAAATCAAAGTACTTCTACTACATCTTAGTACTTCTGCTCAATCATAGTATTTCTGTTAAATCAGTGTTTTTGCCAAATCATGGTATTTGTGCAGCATTTGTGCTTTTTTTTATTTGTGCTAGCATTTCCACAAAATAACAGTATTTCTGCTATGTTATATTATTACTGCTCATAGTATTTCTGCCAAATCTTGGTACTTGTTCCTAAAGCACAGCATTTGTGCCAAATCACAATATAACTGCAAAATAAAGGTTTTTGAGCCAAATCATAGTGTTTGTGCTAAATCCTAGTAATTCTGCTCAATCATAGAATTTCTGCTATGCTGAAGTGCTTTTTGCTAGATTATAGAATTTCTGCTAAGTCAAAGTATTTCATGTAAATCATACTATTTATACCAATTCCCAGTGTTTCTGCCAAATCATAAATCATAAATAATGTGACCGTGTTGGTGGAACAGCTAGTTCTCTCCCATCATGCCTTGGGACATGTGCTGCTGTTTAGATGTTCTTGTTTCATTGTTTATGGTTACTGGTTACTTTTAACTGTTGTCTTGAATGTTGTGTTTATACTACGGTACAAAGTCACTGACAGTTATTGTTTTATAGGAAGAATGCAGTACCATAAGTGAGTTCTGTTATGCTGTTAATGACCCTTGAAGCACATTGTAGCACAAGCAAGTGTTTAATAAAGAGCATCCCCTCACCAGCTTGGGGTGGAAATACAAAATCAGTCTCTCCTCTGAGCTTCTTTGTAAGATTCATCTGCATGCTGCCAATTTATGTTCAGACACTGCTGACAGTCATCTGTGTGAGCAGTTTTACTGTCATCTTACTGTTGAGCCATAAATTACGTTTGTTTGAGGGGTGGAAATCTGTCCTCCTCTCAGTGTTTCAAACTCCGAAAATGAAGTGTGTTTCTTCTCTGTGTCATATCTCCGCGATGGAGGTAGAGAGAGCAATGAAAATCGCAGTCAAAAGTACAGCAAAGTCCGCTGATTCACCCAGTACAAGAATTATTGACTGAATTTGATCCCTGTGTGTTTTGAGTTACACGACGTTTTGTAACTCCAAAAACGGCGTTTTTCAATTTTCACCGCGATCTATTTCTGACTGGTTATCAATCATTTTGCTGGTTTTCACCCCTTTCCAGGTGGCGCAATTGGTAATGATACGGGTCTGCAGCCCAAAGGTCGTGGGTTCAAACCACCTTGGTCAATATCATTTTTTTTCACTTCAATTTTTATACACTATCACGGACCTGTAATTTATATTGCTAATTTATTACAATTCTGCAAAGTTTTATGATTTTAGCAGCTTTTCTAATATGGACCTCAGATTCTTGTTAGCGCTGCATGGCAGAAATACATACAAGTACACAGCCTGATGAAGCAGACAGAAGCAGTACCTCTGATTGGTGAAATTGAGCAGAACCAGGTTGTTCTTCCTCTTTTCAGCAGAAAGTTTGCATATTTCACCTTCTTATCAGCACAAATGTCAGCCACTTCTGATGTTTTTATCAGAATTTTCAGCTTTTTCACCTTTTTCAGTTATGTGAGAACCAGTTTGGCTCAATGAGTAGCTGAAAATTTTCAGCCTGTTCCTGCTCTTTCAGAAGAATTTCAGCTTTTTCACCTCTTTTCACAACAATTCAGCTTCAAATGGTCCCCCCTGCAGATTTTTCTCATCATATCTCTTGGTGGGACAAGAACTGCGTTTTGGCTCAGTGAGATGAGCAGCTACTGTGATTGCTTCTTTCCGTCTTTTCAGCAGAAATTCTGCTGATTTACCTCTTTTCAGCGCAATGTTCTTCTTCTTTCCATCTTTTCTGCAGAAATTCTGCTGATTCACCTCTTTTCTGCAAATTTTTCAGCTTTTCACATCTTCTGAGCACAAAACTTAGCAGCCTCTGCTCATTTACCAAAATTGTCAGTTTCTCCATCCCTTGTGTTTGTCGGTGTGTGTTTAGTTCAGTGAGATGAGTAGCTTCCTTGAGACCACAAGGGCCAGGTTCAAATCCTGGTCATGGGATTTGAACACCTGTTTTCAGACACAAATCTCAACTTTTTAGCTGTTTTAAGCAGAAACCTGTTTTACGAGAGAAACTTTTTTAACTCAATTTCAGCTTTTTCACCCCTTTTCAGCAAAATTTTCAGTTTCCCAGCTTTTCAGCTATTTTCAGCAAAAATTTTATCTTTTCAGCAGAATTCTGAAAAAGTTCTGCAGAACACTTTTCAGCAGAAATTCTGCTGATTGAACTCAATATTTTCAGCAGAATTTTCACCTCTTTTCAGCCCAAATTCTGCTTGTTCACCTCTTCTGCAAAATTTTCAGCCTTTTCACCTCTTATCAGCACAAATCTCAGCTGTTTTCAAATAAAACATCTTTTAAGCAGAAATTCTGCTGATTCATCTCTTTTCAGCGCAAGTATTTCTGCTTCTTTACCTCTTTTCAGCAGAAATTCTGCTGATTCACCTCTTTTCTGCAAAATTTTCAGCCTTTTCTCCTCTTACCAGCACAATTCTCAGCAGCTTCTGCTCATTTCAGCAAAATTGTCATTTCTCTCCATCTCTTCTTTTTGTGAGAATGAGTTTGTGTAATTGAGAGTGACTTTGGCTTAGTGAGATGAGTAGCCTGCTAAGAGACTAAGAGGGCCAGGTTCAAATCCTGCTCAAGGCAACATTTTTTTTCACCACCATACAACTTTTCAGCTTTTCAGCTTTTCAGCAGACAGCTTCAGCATTAAGGCATCCACACTGCATTTTCGCAGGAAATGCAAATTTTCTAGTTGTGTGGATGCCCTTAAAAACTTCCACACTATTGAGTTCCTGTTTCTCTTTATTCTTTATTATTATTATTCTTCTAGTTGCTTCATTACACTTTTTGGCACTTAACTACTTCCTCAGTTTTCAGCCGATTTTCTCAGTTCAAACTCTATACTGTTCTGCTCTTTCTGCTCTTTCCGGCAATGACTTTTGGTGTTTATTACTGTTATACTTTTTAAAATATTACACTTTTTTCCTTTAATTTGTCCCATTGAAATGAATGGAAAACTTCCACAATTCTGCTAAAACTTGATTGTTTTGAAACTTAACTACTTTGTCATACTTTCACCTAGAAACTCCATTCAAACTTTAAAATGTTCTCAGATTATTGGGCTATTCCTGTCTGATTCAGCTTTTCAGATCTTCTACCGTTTTAATTTTATACCTCTTTAAGTTTTCAGTTGCAAAATTGTGATTTTTCAGAAAATACATGCGTTGTTATGGTTGCTATGCAATTAACTCAGAGTGTACACTCGTCTATTCTGAATTTTCTCTTCATGTCTGAACAATTTCTTGCTACTCGCTCAATTTCCACTCAACTCCCACAAATTATACATCAAAACGTAGGTATTTTTGCTGGCTTTCAGAAAATGTCACTATCATTCTTCTGGGACTTATAGATCTTTTGCAAATCTCCTCAGAGTAACACAAAGTCTGAAAACTCTCCATAGAAACTCAGTGGAGAGTTTCTTCAAAATCAGCGCTGGATTTCTCTAATGAGAAGCATTTTCAAATCGTCATATCTCCTTAACGAAACAAAGTTGAGACATGAGGCTTGTGCCAATATATCTTCAGACACTCCTGATGCTCACAATTCAAAGTTTTTTCTCAGCTATTACCGTTTGGCCATGAATTATACTTGTTTGAGGATAGGAAATTTGTCCCTTGCTCAGATTTCTTCAGATTTCAGACTCTGGAAATGAGGCACTTTTTCTCTCGTCAGATCTTTTGATGGATTTCCACAGAGACCTGAAAATTTCCATGACTGTTCACCAAAGCGTGCTGTTTCTTACGGTGAAAGAATGATTTTGATGCTCCATAAAGAGTTACAAAACGTTGTTTGAGGGCAAGTCAAGGCAGTTTTGCTTCGCCTCTACTCAGTTACAGTGTATTACAAGTCATATATCTTCAATAATTTATATTTTATCTCTGAATTATGAAGACCTGCAGATTCCCCATCTCTTCTGAACAAAGCGATTGTCAGAATGAGGCGTTCTAGCCCCTACGGTTAGGAAATTATGGCCATTTGTTCAAGGGAATCCTGAATGTGAGAAATACACTGAAGAAAAGCCATAGCTCTCTCTGTGTCTGTGTGTGTAAGTGCTGATTACAGCAGGTGCAGCCAATTTAGCTGACCTAGATATACCAAGCCCAGACTCTTAACAGCCCTGTACACTTTGCTCTCTGTGTATGTGTGTGTGTGTCTCAATAATTCTCCCATGTTAAAGTATTACTCCTCCATAATAGTACTTGTGCTACATCAAAGTACTTCTACTACATCTTAGTACTTCTGCTCAATCATAGTATTTCTGCTAAATCATAGTATTTTGAAAATTCATGGTGTTTTGTGCCAAATCATGGTTTTGGGGCAAAACCATAATATTTATTTTATGTTATAGTATTACTACTAAGTGGAGGAATGTCTGTTATGTTATAGCATATTTGCTGAACACAGTATATCTGCCAAATCATAGTATTTATCCCAAATCATAGTATTTATGCAAAATTGCAGTATTTCTGCTAAAAAGCAGAAATAGTACAACACAAGCAGAAATTTCTGTCAAAGATATTATTTATGTTAAAACATAGTATTTCTGCTAAATCATAGTATTTGTGCCAAATCATAGTATTTGTACTAAGTCATAGTACTTGTGCCAAATCATAGTATTTATACCCAATCATAGAATTTCTGCCATATCATCGTATTTGTGCCAAATCATGGTATGTTTTGCCAAATCATGGTATTTGTGCCAAATCATGTTATTTGTGCCCAATTAAAATTTCTGTTATGTTATAGTATTACTACTAAAGTCGTAGAATTTCTGTTATGTTATAGTATATCTGCTGATTATAGTATATGTGCCAAATCATAGTATTTATAGCAAATCATAGTATTTGTGCCCAAACATAATATTTCTGCCAAATTGTAGTATTTGTGCAAAAACATATACTGTGATTTTGCAGACATTCTATCTGTTGTGTTATAGTATTACTACTAAGGCATAGTATTTCTACCAAATCATAGTATTCCTTCAAAATCATAGTATTACTGCAATTTCATAGTATTTGAGCGAAATCGTAGTATTTGTGCAATAACATACTATGTCTGCAAAATCACAGTATATCTGTTATGTTATAGTATTACTACTAAGGCATAGTATTTCTACCAAATCATAGTATTCCTTCAAAATCATAGTATTACTGCAATTTCATAGTATTTGAGCGAAATCGTAGTATTTGTACTAAATCATGGTACTTGTGCCAAATCACAGTATTTTTACAAATCATATTATGTGAACCAAAACATTGTATTTTTACAAAGTCATAGTATTTCTTCTAAATCATAGTATTTCACCCAAATCTCAGTTGATGTGCTAAAACCCAGTATTATTGCCAAATCATCGTATTTGTACTAAATCATAGTACTTGTGCCAAATCATAGTATTTCTGCCATATTGTGCTAGTTGTGCAAAAACATAAACTGTCTGCAAAATTATAGTATATCTATTATGTTATAGTATTACTACTAAGTCGAAGACTTTCTGTTTTGTTATAGTATATGTGCTGAATATAGTATATCGGCCAAATCATAGTATTTATCCCAAATCATAGTATTTATGCAAAATTACAGTATTTCTGCTAAAAAGTAGAAATAGTACCTTTTAGCAGAAATTTCTGTCAAAAGATATTATTTATGTTAAAACATAGTATTTGTGCCAAATCATAGTATTTGTACTAAGTCATAGTACTTGTGCCAAATCATAGTATTTGTACCCAATCATAGTATTTCTGCCATATCATTGTATTTGTGCCAAATCATGGTATTTGTGCCCAATTAAAATGTTTGTTATGTTATAGTATTACTACTAAGGCATAGCATTTCTACCAAATCATAGTATTCCTTCAAAATCAAAAGTATTACTGCAATTTATAGTATTTGAGCAAAATCGTAGTATTTGTGCAAAAAACATAGAATGTCTGCAAAATCACAGTATATCTGTTATGTTATAGTATTACTACTAAGGCATAGTATTTCTACCAAATCATAGTATTCCTTGAAAATCATAGTATTACTGCAATTTCATAGTATTTGAGCGAAATCGTAGTATTTGTGCAAAAACATACTATGTCTGCAGAAATCACATTATATCTGTTATGTTATAGTATTACTACTAAGGCATAGTATTTCTACCAAATCATAGTATTCCTTCAAAATCATAGTATTACTGCAATTTCATAGTATTTGAGCGAAATCGTAGCATATGTGCAAAAACATACTATGTCTGCAACATTACAGTATATCTGTTATGTTATAGTATTACTACTAAATCACAGTATTTCTGCCAATTCGTAGTATTTGTACTAAATCATACTGGTCGTGCCAAATCATAGTATTTGTTGCAAATCATAGTATTCAAACCAAAATATAGTATTTGTACCAAAGCATTGTATTTGTCTGAAGTACAGTTTTCTGCCAAATCATAGAATTACTGCAATTTCATAGTATTTTGAGGAATCCCTTTTGTCACTGTATTACTTCTAAGTCATAGTGTTTGTACTGAAACATAATATTTCTGCCAAATCATAGTATTACTGCTATTTCATAGTATTTGAGTGAAATTACAGTGTTTTGCAAAAACATTGTATTTCTGCTAAATCATAGTGTCTGCCAAATCATAGTATTTGTGCCAAATTATGGGATTTTGCCAAAACATGGTACTTGTGCCAAATTATAGTATTTGTGCCCAATTAATATTTCTGTTATGTTATAGTATTACTACTAAGTCGTAGAATTTCTGTTATGTTCTGCCAAATCATAGTATTACAGCTATTTCAAAGTATTTGAGTGAAATTACAGTTTTTCTGCAAAAACATTGTATTTCTGCTAAATCATAGTATTTCTGTTATCTTAAAGTACTTGCACTTAATTATAGTATTTGTGCCAAAGTTTAGTATTTCTGCCAAATCATATTATCTCTGCTAAATCATAGTGTCTGCCAAATCATAATATTTGTGCCTAAAGCGCAGCATTTGTACCAAAACATAGTATTGCTGCTATATCATAATATTTGAGCCAAATCATAGTTTATGTCCTAAAACATAGTATTACTGCCAAATCATAGTATTTGTCCTAAAGCATAGTATTTCAACAAAATCACAGTATTTCTGCTATGTTATAGTATTTGTGCTTGTAGAAAACCTGTGTTATTGTGAGCTACATTACCCAGCAGCCTCTGAGCAGTGAGGGAATTCATGGGACTTCTGAGCTAGATGGTCTTCCTTCGTTCCTGGGCTAACGATTGAGGAGAGAGCTGCTGGGAAGGGAGGAAATAGCCCATCCTGTATTTGTTGGGGATGGTGTGTGTCACATAAGCGTGAGTTAATGTTCCATGCTTAAGATGTTTACCCTGCTACTTGTGTGTATTGGTTTTAGTTACCTTTAGCGTATGTGCTAGTTAGCGATACCTATGGCAGCCCAGTTATTTGATTGTTTTGGGCTTGTTCCTGCTTTGTTTGTTCCTCCTGCAAATTTATGTGAATTTGTACACTGTAATATCGCTGTATTACGTAGTGGCTAAGTAGGAGGCTGACTGTTACTAAGTGCATCTGTGTACATAGGTCATCTCTTGTGTTGGAGTGCCCTCTTGTGGTGCGTTTTGGGTAGTGCCTTAGTAGCGTGAACACTGGAAAGAAGTGGTATCAGACTGGTTCGCATTATCAGTGGGGCCACTAGTTTTCCTTGCCGGTTTGAGCTGTGTTTTAGCTCAGTGAGATAAGCAGCCGTTCTCAGACTGGGAGGCGGGGTTCAAATCCGCTTATGGCAACATTTCTTTCAGTTAACAGTTAAACTTTTAACTCTTTTCAACACAAATTTCAGCTTTTTCACCCCTTTTCACCAGAATTTCCAGTTTTTCACCACTTTTCAGCACAAATACCAGCTTTTTCACCCTTTTCAGCAAAAACCTCTTTTCAGCAGAATTCTGCTCATTCGCCTCTTTTCAGCAGAAATACTGCTGATTGAACTCTTTTCAGCAGAATTTTCAGAATTTTCACTTCTTTTCAGCCCAAATTCTGCTTATTCACCTCTTCTGCAAAATGTTCAGCCTTTTCACCTCTTATTAAAACAAATCTAAGCTGTTTTCAGAAAAAACTCTTTTGAGCAGAAATTCTGCTGATTCATCTCTTTTCAGTGCAACTTTCTGCTTTTTACCTCTTTTCAGCAGAAATTCTGCTGATACACCTCTTTTCTGCAAAATTTTCAGCCTTTTCACCCCTTATCAGCACAATTCTCAGCAGCTTCTGCTAATTTCAGCAGAATTGTCAGTCTGTCCACCTCTTCTTTGTGAGAATGACTTTGGCTCAGTGAGATGAGTAGCTGCCTTGAGCCCCAGTGGGCCAGGTTCGAATCCTGCTCAGGGTAACGTTTTTTTTTTTCACCACCATACAACTTTTTGCAACTTTTCATCTTTTCAGCTTTTCAGCAGACAGCTTCAGCGTTAAGGCATCCATAGCATAGAAATGCAAATTTTCTAGTTGTTGGATGCAGGAAATGCAAATGTTTTCTAGTTATTATTATTTCTTCACTTATGTTTTCCTGTTTCTCTTTAAACTTTATTCTTCAAGTTGCTTCCGTCGTTTTTCGTCCTTTAACTACTTCCACAATTTTCAGCGATTTTCCCCGTTCAAATTTAAACTATTCTACTATTTCTGCTAATTTCTGCTATGATCTTTTGGTATTTTCTGCTCTTATACTTTTTAAAATATTAAGCTTTTTTCCTTTAATTTGTCCCATTGAAATGAATGGGAAACTTCCACAATTCTGCTAAAACTTACTTCTTTTTGAAACTTAACTACTTTCTCATACTTTCGCCTAGAACAACCATTCAAATTTTAAAATGTTCACAAATTATTGGGCTATTCATGAATGATTCAGCTTTTTCATATCTGTTACCGTTTTCATCTTATCCTCTTTAAGTTTTGAGTTTCATCTTTGTGATTTTTCACAAAATACATGCGTTGTTATGGTTGCTATGCAGTTGGTTCTAAGTGAGCCACTGTACCTTTTGCAATTTTCTCTTCATGTCCGAACAACTTCTTGCTACTCGCTCAATTTCCACTCAACCCCCACAAATTATACATCAAAACGTAGGTATTTTTGCTGGCTTTCAGAAAATGTCACCATCATTGTTGTGAGATTTATAGAATTTTGGCAAATCTCCTCAGACCAACACAAAGTCAGAAAACTCTCCATAGAAAGTCAGTGGAGAGTTTGTTCAAAATCATCGCTTGATTTCTCTAATGAGAGGCATATTAGAATCGTCATATCTCCTTAACGAGCGAAGTTAAAACATGAGGCTTGTCCCGTATATCTTCAGACACTCCTGGCGCTCACAATTCAAAATTTTTTTCTCACCTATTACCGTTCTGAAATGAGTTACACTTGTTTGAGGGTAGGAAATTCGTCCTTTGCTCAGATTTCTTCAGATTTCAAACTCTGGAAATGAACCACTTTTTCTCTCGTCATATCTTTTGATGGATTTCCACACAGACCTGATAATTTCCATGACTGTTGACCAAAGCCTGCTGTCTCTTACGGTGAAAGAATGATATCGATACTCCAAATAGATTTAGAGTTAAGCGTTGTTTGAGGGAACGTCAAGGCAGTTTTGCTTCGCCTCTACTCAGTTATGGTGCATTACAAGTCAAATATCTTTAATAATTCATATTTTAATGATAAATTGTCAACACTTGAAGCTTCCCCATCTCTTCTGAACAAAGCGGTTGTAAGAATGACCATTCTAGCCCCTACGGTTAGGAAATTATAGCCATTTGTTTGAGGGGAGTCCTCACTATGAAAAGTAGACAGCACAAATCCTGTCTCTGTGCTGTGTGTCTGTGTAAAAACAGCTGCACCTGTTTTGGCGGGAAAAAGTACACAGCCTCTCTGATTGGTGGATTCAAATTTAGCAGCTCCCAGGCTGTTTGACTGACCTAGAAACTTGATTTTCTCTGTGTGTGTGTGTGTGTGTGTGTGTGTGTGTGTGTGTGACAGAGAGAGAGAGAGAAAGAGAGGCGAGAGAGAGTTTTTATGGGAGCATCTTATTGTATGATTTAAATTCAATATATTTAGACTGGTTGACTGAATTGGATCTTGTGTGTGTGTGTGTGTGTGTGTGTGTGTGTGTGACAGAGAGAGAGAGAGAGAGAGAGAGAAAGCCTTTTCATGGGATGATCTCATTGTAAGATTCAAATTCAATATATTTAGACTGGTTGACTGAATTGGATGTTGTGTGTGTGTGTGTGTGTGTGTGTGTGTGTGTGTGTGTGTGTGTGTGTGTGAGAGAGAGAGAGAGAGAGAGAGAGAAAGCCTTTTATGGGATGATCTCATTGTAAGATTCAAATTCAATATATTTAGACTGGTTGACTGAATTGGATCTTGTGTGTGTGTGTGTGTGTGTGTGTGTGTGTGTGTGTGTGTGAGAGAGAGAGAGAGAGAGAGAAAGCCTTTTCATGGGATGATCTCATTGTAAGATTCAAATTCAATATATTTAGACTGGTTGACTGAATTGGATCTTGTGTGTGTGTGTGTGTGTGTGTGTGTGTGTGTGTGTGTGTGTGTGTGTGTGTGTGTGTGAGATGATCTCATTGTAAGATTTAAATTCAATATATTTAGACTGGTTGACTGAATTGGATCTTGTGTGTGTGTGTGTGTGTGTGTGTGTGTGTGTGTGTGTGTGTGTGTGTGTGTGTGAGAGAGAGAGAGAGAGAGAGAGCGTTTTATGGAAGCATCTTATTGTATGATTTAAATTCAATATATTTAAACTGGTTGACTGAATTTGGTCCTGTGTGTGTCTCTCTGTGCATGTGTGTTTCCATATGTGTACATATTTCTGATTGTGTGACTGTTATACTTTTTTTTGCTGATTTTTTCATTTAACAATTATATTTGAGGGACCCATGTTCAGGATTTTTCAGCTGTCCATTTTGCTTTTCAATTTTTCTATTTAAGTTATTACTATTGTGCTAAGTCATAGCATTTCTGCTGTTTTCAGTATTTGTGCTAAATACAGCATTTCTGCTAAATCATACTCTTTCTGCTATTTCATAAGATTTGTGCTAAATATAGTGTTTCTGCCATTTCTGCCAAATTTAGTATTTTTGATTAATTAGGGGTTTTCTACCAAATCATAGTACAGTTTTACTGCTTTTTATAGGATTTTAGAGGATATTTATATTGCTTAATATAGTATTTCTGCTTTTTTATACGATTTGTGCTTAATATAGTTTTTCTAAAAAATGTAGTATTTATGCTTGATCATACTATTTCTATATATTTCTGCCAGGTCCCCAGGCAGCTAATCCTCTGTGAGGACTGATACATACAAATACATATCAGGGCCTGCACGGCTTCCCAGCCAGCCAATCATATCTGGGGTCTGCCCTTTCTTCTCTCGTCATATCTCAGTGACAGATGTACAAAGAGCAATGCAAATCACAGTCAAAGTACCACGAAAGTACGCTGATTCACCCAGTGCAAGAATTATGCTTCTAGTCCACCAATCTGATTCTGACTGCTCATCACCCTGTTTTCCAGGCACCCGCTCTCTTTCCCAGTGGCGCAGTTGGTAATGACACAGGTCTGCAACCCAAAGGTCATGGGTTCAATTACACCTTGGGCAACATGTGTTTTCCTACAAATTAATACACTATCACAGACCACTAATTCATATTCATCATTTATTACAATTCTGCAACCTTTTTATGATTTTAGCAGCTTTTGTAATATGGACCTCAGATTCTTGTTAACACTCCATGGCACAAATACTGTTCCTTTAGGCTCTGTGTGTGTGTGTGTGTGTGTGTGTGTGTGAGAGAGAGAGAGAGAGCGAGAGAGCCTTTTGATGGGAGTATCTTATTATATCACTTAAATTCAATATATTTAGACTGGTTGACTGAATTTGGTCCTGTGTGTGTCTCTCTGTGCATGTGTGTTTCCATATGTGCCCATATTTGTGATTGTGTGACTGTTATACTTTTTTTGCTGATTTTTTTTTTTTTTCAATTAACAATTAGATTTGAGGGACCCTTAGCATGTTCAGGATTTTTCCAGCTGTCCATTTTGCTTTTCCAATTTTTCTATAAGTTATTACTGTTGTGCTAAGTCATAGCATTTCTGCTGCTTTTCAGTATTTGTGCTAAATACAGCATTTCTGCTAAATCATACTATTTCTGCTATTTTATGAGATTTGTGCCAAATACAGCATTTCTGCTAAATCATACTATTTCTGCTATTTCATAAGATTTGTACTAAATATAGTGTTTCTGCCAAATATAGTATTTCTGCTTAATTATAGTATTTCTGCCATTTTATAGTATTTGTGCTAAAACATAGTATTTCTACTAAATGTAGTATTTATGCTTAAACATACTATTTGTATATATTTCTGCCAGGTCCCCAGGCAGCTAATCCTCTGTGAGGACTGATACATATAAAATTTACATATCAGGGCCTGCACGGCTTCCCAGCCAGCCAATCATATCTGAGGTCTGCCCTTTCTTCTCTCGTCATATCTCAGCGACAGATGTACAAAGAGCAATGCAAATCACAGTCAAAGTACACGAAAGTACGCTGATTCACCAGTACAAAATTATGCTTCTAGTCCACGTAGTTTTTGAGTTACACGACGTTTTGTAACTCAAAAACAGCGTTTTTTCGCCTCTCACATAATCTAATTCTGACTGCTCATCACCCTGTTTTCCAGGCGCTCGCTCTCTTTCCCAGTGGCGCAGTTGGTAATGACACAGGTCTGCAACCCAAAAGGTCGTGGGTTCAATTACACCTTGGGCAACATGTTTTTTTCCTACAAATTAATACACTATCACAGACCACTAATTCATATTCATCATTTATTACAATTCTGCAAACTTTTATGATTTTAGCAGCTTTTCTAATATGGACCTCAGATTCTTCTTAACACTCCATGGCACAAATACTGTTCCTTTAGGCTCTGTGTGTGTGTGTGTGTATCAATATTTCTCCCATTTTAAAGTATTACTCCTCCATAATTGTATTTCTGTTAAATCAAAGTACTTTTACTACATCTTAGTACTTCTGCTCAATCATAGTATTTCTGCTAAATCATAGTATTTTGCCAAATTATGGTTTTTGTGCCAAATCATAACATTTGTTTTATGTTATAGTATTACTACTAAGTGGAGGAATTTCTGTCATGTTACAGTATATGTGCTGATTACAGTATTTCTGCTAAATCATAGTATTTCTACTATATTATATTTTTCTTTCTAAATATAGCATTTCTGCTATATAATTGTATTACTGCTATGTTATAATATTTGTGCTAAACCAGAGTATTTCTGCTGAAACATAGTATTTCTGCCGAATGATAGTATTTCTGTCAAATTACAGTATTTGTGCTAAAACATAGTATTTTTAAAAAAAATTTTCAATATTAATAGTAAATTACAGTGTCTCTGGTAAATCGCAGCATTTCTGCTATGTTGTACTGTTTTTCTAAATCATAGTATTTCTGTAATGTTTAAGAATGTTTGCCTAAATATATTCTTTCTGTTATCTTATACTATTTCTCCTAAATTCTTGTATTTTGAGAAGTTATCGTGTTTCTGGTAAGTTACAATATTTCTGCTAAGTTCTGCTATGCTATTGTATTTCTGCCAAGTATTATGTTTCTTCTAAGATATTGCAGTTCTAAGATACTACATTTTAGCAAAGTTCCTTTGCTTCTGCAAAGATTTTACAATTTTGCAACTTTTCAGCTTTTTCTGCTAGTTTCAGCAGACAGCTTCAGCTTTAAAGCATCCACACTGCATTTTCGCAGGAAATGCAAATTTTTCTAGTTCTAGTTGCTTCCGTGACGTTTTTTGGCACTTAACTACTTCCACAATTTTCCTTACCTTTATTTTTACCGTTCAAATTTTAAACTATTCTGCTATTTCTGCTAATAATGCGCTATGACTTTTGGTATTTTTGCTGTTATACTTTTTAAAATATTAAGCTTTTATGCAATTTTTTGTCCCATTGAAATGAATGGAAAACTTCCAAAATTCTGCTAAAACTTGCTTGTTTTTGAAACTTAACTACTTCCTCATACTTTCACCTAGAACAACCATTTAAACTTTAAAATGTTCACAAATTATTGGGCTATTCCTGTCTGATTCAGCTTTTTCATATCTGTTACCATTTTCATCTTATCCCTCTTTAAGTTCTGAGATTCATTTTTCTGATTTTTCAGAAAATACATGCGTTATTATGGTTGCTATGCAGTTGGTTCTAAGTGAGCCACTCTTCCTTTTTCAATGTTCTCTTCATGTCCCGAACAACTTCTTGCTACTTGCTCAATTTTCACTCAACTTCCACAAATTATACATCAAAACGTAGGTATTTTTGCTGGCTTTCAGAAAATGTCACCATCATTGTTGTGAGATTTATAGAATTTTGGCAAATCTCCTCAGACCAACACAAAGTCTGAAAACTCTCCATAGAAAGTCAATGGAGAGTTTGTTCAAAATCACCGCTTGATTTCTGTAATGAGAGGCATATTCGAATCGTCATATCTCCCTAACAAAGTGACATTAAGACATGAGGCTTGTGCCAATATATCTTCAGACACTCCTGACGCTCACAGTGTACAATTTTTTTTCTCACCTATTACCATTTGGCCATGAATTACGTTTGTTTGAGGGTAGGAAATTTGTCCCTCGCTCAGATTTCTTCAGCTTTCAAACTCTGGAAATGAACCACTTTTTTCTCTCGTCATATCTTTTTGATAGATTTCCACAAAGACCTGAAAATTTCCATGACTGTTCACCAAAGCCTGCTGTCTCTTACGGTGAAAGAATTATATCGATACTCCAAATAGATTTAGAGTTAGAAAGCGTTGTTTGAGGGCAGGTCAAGGCAGTTTTTGCTTCGCCTCTACTCAGTTATGGTGCATTACAAGTCAAATATCTTTAATAATTCATATTTTAACACTAGGTTTACTATCCTGCGCAAATTTGCGTAACTTCCCTAAACCCAATACCCCCTAGAATTACTGGCTTTTTTATTTTCTGGTGCAAGTCCCGAGGTGTTAAGCACCCCTGCTGAGATTTTCACAGGTCGTCAGCTTGTTTCTCCTACAGCTTTTGTTGTGCAAACCACCCATTGTCCTTGAGGCCTGGCACATTTGCATTTGCTCACTCAGAGTTGCTCAGATCCAAGGCAGGCCAAACCTCTGTGTTACAACTTTCAGAAATGCCTGATAGAAATGCTTCAACTTACTCATGAGATTTTGACCACTTTTTTTTGCGGAAGTCACAACTATACTGAATGCACGACCGTTGTTGCCAGCTGCAAGAAATGCTTGGTAGGGAACAGCTGTTCCCTACCAAGGTTCGTTTCAAAGTTTGAAAGACTTTGAAATAAAACAGACTTGTGTACCCATATATTGTGAATGTCTGTCTTTTGTATGTAGGTTGTAACACAGAGGTTTGGCCTGCCTTGGATCTAAGTAAACAAATGCCAATGTTACACACACACACACACACACACACACACACACATATCTATCTATCTAGTGTGTGTGTGTGTGTGTGTGTGTGTGTGTGTGTATATATATATATATATATATATATATGATATAGATGTGTCTGTGTGTATAACTAGACTTTATGCTTTAAGTTCATGAACTTATGGCATTCATTTCAATCCTGTTTGTAAGAGCAATCATGTGTCCTGTTGGTGCCATTGTGGATTGCTGGTCAGAAAGATTTCTGGTGCCACTAATCAAAGAGACAATGCCCGAGATAGATTCATTTCAATTATGCAACACCTTCGATTTGATGACAGGGACACGCGGACAGAACGGGTGAAAACAGACAAATTTGCAGCGATCTCCGACATCTGGACACGCTTCAACGAGAACTGTGCTAAGAGTTTCACCCAGGGGAACACATGACCATAGATGAACAGCTGTTCCCTACCAAGGTTCGTTGTCCATTCACCCAGTATATTGCAACCAAGCCAGACAAATTTGGGATCAAGTTCTGGATGGCCACGGATTTGGACACCAAATATGTCTGCAGTGCATCTCCTTACTTGGGAAAGGACCCCAGTCGTCAGAAGGAGAGAGGCTGGCAGAGAACGTGGTCATGAAACTGATGGAGCCGTTTTTGGATGATGGAAGAAATGTCACAACGGACAATTTCTTTACTTCACTGTCACTGTCGCACAGACTGCTGCAGCGCAAAACAACATTACTGGGCACGGTGAATAAAGTCCCGGGCGTGAACTTCCTCAACTTGCAAAAGATACTGCAAAGCGAGAGGTATTCTCCACTTCAGTGCTTAGAAGTGGCAGTGTCTCCTTGAGAATTTATGCACCTAAAAAAACAAGACTGTGTGTGTTCTAAGTTCCATGCACCAAGACGTGACGATCGGTGACGGCAGAAAGAGGAAACCCAACACGATCACAGACTACAACCACATGAAGGTATGTGAATGTGTGTACAATTTTACACCAGTGCTACAATGTTTTCTGATGTGTGCTATACAGGCCTATAGAAAAAAACATATACTCATGACTCTCTCGCTCTGCTTTTACAGTGTGGTGTAGACGTGTTGGACCAAATGGCACGGATGTATTCTGTAAGATCAGCAACACGCAGGTGGCCAGTAGCGGTTTTCTACAATATGCTGGACCTGGCGGCGATGAATGCCTACATTTTGTACAAGGCATGTACAGGGTGGACAGGCAAAAGAAGATTGTTTCTGCGTTTTCTAGCTCAGCAACTTCATTTGCCGATTCATGCAGCACAAGGAAATCTTAGCACAGAGGCAGGCTGCTGCAGCTGCTGTGCCAGGGACTGTAAAGACAACGCAGTGCCAGGTGCAAGAGAGCTGCAACAGGAATCGCAGCAGATTTACCTGTGCAACATGTAAGAAATTCACCTGTGCCAAATGCAGGGATGATGGACACTGGGTCTGCAAACGCTGTAAAGTTTGAAACACTTTGAAATAAAACAGACTTGTGTACCCATATATTGTGAATGTCTGTCTTTTGTGTGTGTAGGTTGTAACACAGAGGTTTGGCCTGCCTTGGATCTGAGTAAACAAATGCCAATGTTAAGCACACACACACACACACACACACACACACACACACACACACACACACAGCAAATCTGCATTTATTTGTCCCACAAGTGGAAAATCTGCATTGTCATTGCAAAAAGTGGACAGAGCAAGGTATAGAAAGTGCACTATACAAACATTTTATATATATATACATATATATATATTATATATATATATATATATATATATATATACATAGTTATACACACACACACATATATATATATATATATATATATATATATGTATGTATATGATATAGATGTGTCTGTGTGTATAACTAGACTTTATGCATATTATATAAGGTGTGGCTATATAAATATATAAATATATGTACAACTCTGTGTATATATGTTTATGGACAGGCATGCAGGCAGGTAAGGAAGGAAAGCAGCCTTGCAGGTTAGGAAAACTTGAATCTCTCATGGTTGGGGGTTGGGGAGGTGTGTTTGCACAACAAAAGCAGGAGAACAATGGAGCTGACGACCTGTGAAAATCTCAGCGGGGTGCCAAGAGGTGTTAAGGTCGGGGGAATTTACGCAAATCTGCGCAGGCCAGTAAATCTAGTAGTAGGGACTTGCACCAGGAAAAAGGCTCAGTAATTCTAGTGTTAATGATAAATTGTTAACACTTGAAGATTCCCCATGTCTTCTGAACAAAACGGTGTAAGAATGACCGTTCTAGCCCCTACGGTTAGGAAATTATGGCCATTTGTTTGAGAGGAATCCTCACTATGAGAAATACACTGCAGAAATCCTGTCTCTCTGTGCTGAGTGTGTAAAACGGCTGCACCTGTTTTGGCGGGAAAAAGTACACAGCCTCTCTGATTGGTGGATTCAAATTCAGCAGCTCCCAGGCTGCTTGACTGACCTAGAAACTTGCTTGTCTCTCCCTATGTGTGTGTGTGTGTGTGTGTGTGTGTGTGTGTGTGTGTGTGTGTGTGTGTGTGTGTGTGTGTGTGTGTGAGATAAAGAGAAAGGGAGGCTAGAGAGAGTTTTTTATGGGAGCATCTTATTATATGATTTAAATTCAATATATTTAGACTGGTTGACTGAATTTGATCCTGTGCGTCTCTCTCTGTGCATGTGTGTTTCCATATGTGTCCATATTTGTGATTGTGTCACTGTTATACTTTTTTTTTGCTGATTTTTTTTTCATTTAACAATTACATTTGAGGGACCCTTAGCATGTTCAGGATTCTTTCAGCTGTCCATTTTGCTTTTCTTTTTTAAGTTATTACTATTGTGTTGAGTCATAGCATTTTTGCTGCTTTTCAGTATTTGTGCTAAATACAGCATTTCTGCAAAATCATACTATGTCTGCTATTTTATGAGATTTGTGCTAAGTACAGCATTTCTGCTAAATCATACTCTTTCTGCTATTTCATAAGATTTGTGCTAAATATAGTGTTTCTGCTATTTCTGCCAAATTTAGTATTTTTGATTAATTAGGGTTTTCTACCAAATCATAGTACAGTTTTACTGCTTTTTATAGGATTTTTAGAGGATATTTATATTGCTTAATATAGTATTTCTGCTTTTTATAGGATTTGTGCTTAATATAGTTTTTCTAAAATATTTAGTATTTATGCTTAATCATACTATTTCTATATATTTCTGCCAGGTCCCCAGGCAGCTAATCCTCTGTGAGGACTGATACATACAAATACATATCAGGGCCTGCACGGCTTCCCAGCCAGCCAATCATATCTGGGGTCTGCCCTTTCTTCTCTCGTCATATCTCAGCGACAGATGTACAAAGAGCAATGCAAATCACAGTCAAAGTACACGAAAGTACGCTGATTCACCCAGTACAAGAATTATGCTTCTAGTCCACCGAGTTTTGAGTTACACGACGTTTTGTAACTGCAAAAACGGCATTTTTCGCCTCTCACCGCAATCTGATTCTGACTGCTCATCACCCTGTTTTCCAGGCGCCGCTCTCTTTCCCAGTGGCGCAGTTGGTAATGACACAGGTCTGCAACCCAAAGGTCGTGGGTTCAATTACACCTTGGGCAACATGTTTTTTTTCCTACAAATTAATACACTATCACAGACCACTAATTCATACTCATCATTTATTACAATTCTGCAAACTTTTATGATTTTAGCAGCTTTTCTAATATGGACCTCAGATTCTTGTTAACACTCCATGGCACAAATACTGTTCCCTTTAGGCTCTGTGTGTGTGTGTGTGTGTGTGTGTGAGAGAGAGAGAGAGAGCGAGAGAGAGCCTTTTGATGGGAGCATCTTATTATATCACTTAAATTCAATATATTTAGACTGGTTGACTGAATTTGGTCCTGTGTGTGTCTCTCTGTGCATGTGTGTTTCCATATGTGCCCATATTTGTGATTGTGTGACTGTTATACTTTTTTTGCTGATTTTTTTTTTTTCAATTAACAATTAGATTTGAGGGACCCTTAGCATGTTCAGGATTTTTCCAGCTGTCCATTTTGCTTTTCCAATTTTTCTATAAGTTATTACTGTTGTGCTAAGTCATAGCATTTCTGCTGCTTTTCAGTATTTGTGCTAAATACAGCATTTCTGCTAAATCATACTATTTCTGCTATTTCATAAGATTTGTACTAAATATAGTGTTTCTGCCAAATATAGTATTTCTGCTTAATTATAGTATTTCTGCCATTTTATAGTATTTGTGCTAAAACATAGTATTTCTACTAAATGTAGTATTTATGCTTAATCATACTATTTGTATATATTTCTGCCAGGTCCCCAGGCAGCTAATCCTCTGTGAGGACTCATACATATAAAATTTACATATCAGGGCCTGCACGGCTTCCCAGCCAGCCAATCATATCTGAGGTCTGCCCTTTCTTCTCTCGTCATATCTCAGCGACAGATGTACAAAGAGCAATGCAAATCACAGTCAAAGTACACGAAAGTATGCTGATTCACCCAGTACAAGAATTATGCTTCTAGTCCACCTAGTTTTTGAGTTACACGACGTTTTGTAACTCCAAAAACAGCGTTGCCGCCTCTCACCGAATCTAATTCTGACTGCTCATCACCCTGTTTTCCAGGCGCCGCTCTCTTTCCCAGTGGCGCAGTTGGTAATGACACAGGTCTGCAACCCAAAGGTCGTGGGTTCAATTACACCTTGGGCAACATGTTTTTTTCCCTACAAATTAATACACTATCACAGACCACTAATTCATATTCATCATTTATTACAATTCTGCAAACTTTTATGATTTTAGCAGCTTTTCTAATATGGACCTCAGATTCTTGTTAACACTGCATGGCACAAATACTGTTCCCTTTAGGCTCTGTGTGTGTGTGTGTATCAATATTTCTCCCATTTTAAAGTATTACTCCTCCATAATTGTATTTCTGTTAAATCAAAGTACTTCTACTACATCTTAGTACTTCTGCTCAATCATAGTATTTCTGCTAAATCATAGTAGGGGGTTTACCTCTGACAAACATCTGGCTGACAGTCTTAACAGTTTTACCTTCGTTTTGAGAACTATGACTGTTCTAGGCAGACCAGCACACTGAGGGAAAAGACTATCACTCCCCATCAATTTGTATTGATGAGAGGGGTAGCTAATCTTTTAGACACACTAAAAGCAAGTGTCCTGGACCTGACAACATCTGTGGACAGGTACTGAGAACTTGTGCTGATCAGCTGAGTGGGATTTTTCACCATATCTTCTCACTTTCTTTAGAGCTACAGACAGTACCTAAGATTTGGAAACATGCCGTCATTGTTCCAGTTGCTAAGGGCAGTTCTCCTAAGGTACTGAATGATTTTAGGCCTGTGGCTCTGACTTCTTTAGTGATGAAGTCATTTGAGAAGATAATTAAGAAGGAGATTTTAATGCATGTTGAACACCATCTTGACCCCTTCCAGTTTGCCTATAGAGCAGGAGAGGTGTGGAGGATGCTGTTGTCACACTCCTGCATCTCTTGTATAAGCATCTTGAGGCCCCCACACCCATGCAAGATTATTATTTGCTGACTTTTCATCTGCATTTAATACAATTCAACCCTTCTTACTTGCTGACAGGCTTTACAATCATTTTAAACTTGACACTAGTCTGGTCGGCTGGGTGACAGACTTTCTGACTAATAGGTCACAATGTGTGAGGGTGAATCATGTATTTTCTGATGTGCTCTCCTCCTCTACTGGATCACCCCAGGTTGTTGCCTCTCTCCCTTCTGTTCATTCTGTACACAAATGAGTGTCGCAGCAATTTCTCGAACAGACATATCCTGAAGTTTGCTGACGACACAGTAATCGCCAGTCTTCTAGTGGGGGATGAGTCAGGCCATGGACAGGTTGTAGATGATTTTGTGAATTGGTGTGATGAGTCCTTCCTTTCACTTAATGTGTCAAAAACTAAAGACATGATTATTGATTTTAGGAAGTCCTCTTATAGCTCATCACCCACTATCATTAAAACTGCCGATATTGGGATAGTTGAGAGTTATAAATATCTGGGTGTGGTACTTGACCATAAACTGTGTTTTGAATCTCATGCTGATGCCACTACTAAAAAGTTCAACAAAGACTGTTCTTTTTAAGGAAAATGGGATCTTTAATGTCTCATCTGAGATGTTGTCTTTGTTTTATAGAAGTTTTATTGAATCTGTGATGTCTTTTTGTATCGCTGCCTGGTTTGGTAACCTGACAGTGAAGAATAAGAATCGGTTGGGACTTCTGGTAAAAACCGCTAGCAAAATTTCAGGGCGCTGGCAAGATGGACTTTTGGCCATCTACAATAGAAATGTGCTTAGAAAGGCTCATTCTATTATTAATTGTGTGAACCATCCACTTCACAGCGAGTTTGAGTTGTTGCCTTCCGGCCGCCGCTTTTAGGGTACCTCCGAGGAGGACAAAAGACTCCAGGTCTCTTTTATCCCTACTGCATCTTGTCTCCTTAATGGCAAATAACTGTCCTTGAACCTTCTATCATTATTATTGTTATTATTATTTATAGTATTGTTCTGTTCATTTTTATCCTGCTGCTAAACTAATTTCCCCTTGTGGGACAATAAAGAAATTGAATTGAATTGAATTGAATTGAATAGTATTTTGCCAAATTACGGTTTTTGTGCCAAATCATAACATTTGTTTTATGTTATAGTATTACTACTAAGTGGAGGAATTTCTGTCATGTTACAGTATATGTGCTGATTACAGTATTTCTGCTAAATCATAGTATTTCTACTATATTATATTTTTCTTTCTAAATATAGCATTTCTGCTATATAATTGTATTACTGCTATGTTATAATATTTGTGCTAAACCAGAGTATTTCTGCTGAAACATAGTATTTCTGCCGAATGATAGTATTTCTGTCAAATTACAGTATTTGTGCTAAAACATAGTATTTTTTAAAAATTTCAATATTAATAGTAAATTACAGTGTCTCTGGTAAATCGCAGCATTTCTGCTATGTTGTACTGTTTTTCTAAATCATAGTATTTCTGTAATGTTTAAGAATGTTTGGCTAAATATATTCTTTCTGTTATCTTATACTATTTCTCCTAAATTCTTGTATTTTTGAGAAGTTATCGTGTTTCTGGTAAGTTACAATATTTCTGCTAAGTTCTGCTATGCTATTGTATTTCTGCCAAGTATTATGTTTCCTCTAAGATATTGCAGTTCTGCTAAGTTACTACATTTTAGCAAAGTTCCTTTGCTTCTGCAAAGTTTTTACAAATTCTGCAACTTTTCAGCTTTTTCTGCTAGTTTCAGCAGACAGCTTCAGCGTTCCAGCATCCACACTGCATTTTCGCAGGAAATGCAAATTTTTCTAGTTGTGTGGATGCCCTCAAAGGGCTTCCACACTATTGAGTTCCTGTTTCTCTTTATTGTGTGGATGCCCTAAAAGGGCTTCCACACTATTGAGATCCTGTTTCTCTTTCTTCTTTATTATTGTGTGGATGCTTTAGGCATCCACACTATTGAGTTCCTGTTTCTCTTTATTCTTTATACTTTATTATTCTAGTTGCCACTTTTTGCACTTTTTTTGGCACTTTTCTACTTCCACAATTTTCAGCCGATTTTCACCGTTCAAATTTTAAACTATTCTGCTATTTCTGCTAATGATGGCTATGACTTTTGGTATTTTTAACTCTTATACTTTTTAAAATATTAAGTTTTTTTTCCTTTAATTTGTCCCATTGAAATGAATGGGAAACTTCCATAATTCTGCTAAAACTTGCTTGTTTTTGAAACTTAACTACTTTTTCCTACTTTCACGTAGAACAACCATTCAAACTTTAAAATGTTCACAAATTATTGGGCTATTCATGAATGATTCAGCTTTTTCATATCTGTTACAGTTTTATTTTTATCCCTCTTCAAGTTTTGAGTTGCAAAATTGTGATTTTTCAGAAAATACATGCGTTGTTATGGTTGCTATGCACTTGGCTTCCAGTGTGCCACTGTAGGTTTCGCAGTCTTCTCTTCATGTCCGAACAACTTCTTGCTACTTGCTCAATTTTCACTCAACTTCCACAAATTATACATCAAAACGTAAGCATTTTTGCTGGCTTTCCGAAAATGTCACCATCATTGTTGTGAGATTTATAGAATTTTGGCAAATCTCCTCAGACCAACACAAAGTCTGAAAACTCTCCATAGAAAGTCAATGGAGAGTTTGTTCAAAATCACCGCTTGATTTCTGTAATGAGAGGCATTTTCGAATCGTCATATCTCCTTGACGGCGAAGTTAAAACATGAGGCTTGTCCCAGTATACCTTCAGACACTCCTGACGCTCACAATTCAAGAATTTTTCTCACCTATTACCGTTCTGAGATGAGTTACACTTGTTTGAGGGTAGGAAATTCGTCCTTCGCTCAGATTTCTTCAGATTTCAAACTCTGGAAATGAACCACTTTTTTTCTCTCGTCATATCTTTTGATGGATTTCCACAGAGACCTGAAAATTTCCATGACTGTTCACCAAAGCCTGCTGTCTCTTACGGTGAAAGAATGATATCGATACTCCAAATAGATTTAGAGTTAGAAAGCGTTGTTTGAGGGCAAGTCAAGGCAGTTTTTGCTTCGCCTCTACTCAGTTATGGTGCATTAGAAGTCAAATATCTTTAATAATTCATATTTTAATGATAAATTGTAAACACTTGAAGATTCCCCCATCTCTTCTGAACAAAACGGTGTAAGAATGACCGTTCTAGCCCCTACGGTTAGGAAATTATAGCCATTTGTTTGAGGGGAATCCTGACTATGAAAAGTAGACAGCACAAATCCTGTCTCTGTGCTGCGTGTGTAAAAACAGGTGCACCTGTTTTGGCGGGAAAAAGTACACAGCCTCTCTGATTGGTGGATTCAAATTTAGCAGCTCCCAGGCTGCTTGACTGACCTAGAAACTTGATTTTCTCTCCTGTGTGTGTGTGTGTGTGTGTGTGTGTGTGTGTGTGTGTGTGTGTGTGTCTGTGTGTGTGTGTGACAGAGAGAGAGAGAGAGAGAGAGAGAGGGCAAGAGAGAGTTTTTATGGGAGCATCTTATTGTATGATTTAAATTCAATATATTTAGACTGGTTGACTGAATTTGATCCTGTGTGTGTCTCTCTGTGCATGTGTGTTTCCATATGTGTCCACATTTGTGATTGTGTCACTGTTATACTTTTTTGCTGATTTTTTCATTTAACAATTACATTTGAGGGACCCTAAGCATGTTCAGGATTTTTCAGCTGTCCATTTTGCTTTTCCAATTTTTCTATTTAAGTTATTACTATTCTGTTGAGTCATAGCATTTCTGCTGCTTTTCAGTATTTGTGCTAAATACAGCATTTCTGCTAAATCATACTCTTTCTGCTATTTCATAAGATTTGTGCTAAATATAGTGTTTCTGCCAAATTTAGTATTTTTGATTAATTAGGGTTTTTCTACCAAATCATAGTACAGTTTTACTGCTTTTTATAGGATTTTTAGAGGATATTTATATTGCTTAATATAGTATTTCTGCTTTTTATAGGATTTGTGCTTAATATAGTTTTTCTAAAAAATGTAGTATTTATGCTTAATCATACTATTTCTATATATTTCTGCCAGGTCCCCAGGCAGCTAATCCTCTGTGAGGACTGATACATACAAATACATATCAGGGCCTGCACAGCTTCCCAGCCAGCCAATCATATCTGAGGTCTGCCCTTTCTTCTCTCGTCATATCTCAGCGACAGATGTACAAAGAGCAATGCAAATCACAGTCAAAGTACACGAAAGTACGCTGATTCACCCAGTACAAGAATTATGCTTCTAGTCCACCTAGTTTTTGAGTTACACGACGTTTTGTAACTCCAAAAAACAGCGTTTTTCGCCTCTCACCGCAATCTGATTGTGACTGCTCATCACCCTGTTTTCCAGGTGCTCGCTCTCTTTCCCAGTGGCGCAGTTGGTAATGACACAGGTCTGCAACCCAAAGGTCGTGGGTTCAATTACACCTTGGGCAACATGTTTTTTTTCCCTACAAATTAATACACTATCACAGACCACTAATTCATATTCATCATTTATTACAATTCTGCAACCTTTTATGATTTTAGCAGCTTTTCTAATATGGACCTCAGATTCTTGTTAACACTCCATGGCACAAATACTCTTCCTTTAGGCTCTGTGTGTGTGTGTGTATCAATATTTCTCCCATTTTAAAGTATTACTCCTCCATAATTGTATTTCTGTTAAATCAAAGTACTTTTACTACATCTTAGTACTTCTGCTCAATCATAGTATTTCTGCTAAATCATAGTATTTGTATTATATTATATTTTTCTTTCTAAATATAGCATTTCTGCTATATAATTGTATTACTGCTATGTTATAATATTTGTGCTAAACCAGAGTATTTCTGCTGAAACATAGTATTTCTGCCAAATGGTAGTATTTCTGTCAAATTACAGTATTTGTGCTAAAACATAGTATTTTTTTTTAAATTTCAATATTAATAGTAAATTACAGTGTCTCTGGTAAATCACAGCATTTCTGCTATGTTGTACTGTTTTTCTAAATCATAGTATTTCTGTAATGTTTAAGAATGTTTGGCTAAATATATTCTTTCTGTTATCTTATACTATTTCTCCTAAATTTTGTATTTTGAGAAGTTATCATGTTTCTGCTAAGTTACAATATTTCTGCTAAGTTCTGCTATGCTATTGTATTTCTGCCAAGTATTATGTTTCCTCTAAGATATTGCAGTTCTGCTAAGTTACTACATTTTAGCAAAGTTCCTTTGCTTTTTGCAAAGTTTTTACAAATTCTGCAACTTTTCAGCTTTTTCTGCTAGTTTCAGCAGACAGCTTCAGCATTACAGCATCCACACTGCATTTTCGCAGGAAATGCAAATTTTTCTAGTTATTCTTCAAGTTGCTTCCGCATGCTTTTTTGCCGCTTAACCACTGCCTCAGTTTTCAGCCGATTTTCTCCGTTCAAACTCTATACTGTTCTGCTCTTTCTGCTAATGTTTGCTATGACTTTTGGTGTTTATTACTGTTATACTTTTTAAAATATTACACTTTTTTCCTTTAATTTGTCCCATTGAAATGAATGGAAATCTTCAGAAATTCTGCTAAAACTTGCTTGTTTTTGAAACTTAACTACTTTGTCATACTTTCACCTAGAAACTCCATTCAAACTTTAAAATGTTCTCAGACTATTGGGCTATTGCTGTGTGATTCAGCTTTTTCAGATCTTCTACCGTTTTAATTTTATACCTCTTTAAGTTTTCAGTTGCAAAATTGGGATTTTTCAGAAAATACATGCGTTGTTATGGTTGCTATGCAATTAACTCCAGAGTGTGCACTCGTCCTTTCTGAATTTTCTCTTCATGTCTGAACGACTTCTTGCTACTCGCTCAATTTCCACTCAACCCCACAAATTATACATCAAAACGTAGGTATTTTTGCTGGCTTTCAGAAAATGTCACCATCATTGTTGTGGGACTTATATATTTTTGCAAATCTCCTCAGAGTAACATAAAGTATCAAAACTCTCCATAGAAACTCAATGGAGAGTTTCTTCAAAATCAGCGCTGGAATTCTCTAATGAGAGGCATTTTCAAATCGTCATATCTCCTTAACGAAACAAAGTTGAGACATGAGGCTTGTGCCCATATATCTTCAGACATCCCTGATGCTCACAATTCAAGAATTTTTTCCCACCTATTACCGTTTTGAGATGAGTTACACTTGTTTGAGGGTAGGAAATTCGTGCCTTGCTCAGATCTCTTCAGATTTCAAACTCTGGAAATGAGGCACTTTTTTCTCTCGTCATATCTTTTTGATGGATTTCAACAGAGACCTGAAAATTTCCATGACTGTTCACCAAAGCCTGCTGTTTCTTACGGTGAAAGAATGATTTTGATGCTCCATATAGATTTAGAGTTACAAAACGTTGTTTGAGGGCAAGTCAAGGCAGTTTTGCTTTGCCTCTACTCAGTTACAGTGTGTTACAAGTCATATATCTTCAATAATTTATATTTTATCTCTGAATTATGAAGACCTGCAGATTCCCCATCTCTTCTGAACAAAACGGTGTCAGAATGACCGTTCTAGCTCCTACGGTTAGGAAATTATGGCCATTTGTTCGAGGGGAATCCTGAATGTGAGAAATACACTGCAGAAAACTTATACTCTCTCTGTGTCTGTGTGTGTAAGTGCTGATTACAGCAGGTGCAGCCAATTTAGCTGACCTAGATATACCAAGCACAGACTCTTAACAGCCATTGTACACTTTGCTCTCTGTGTATGTGTGTGTGAGTATCAATATTTCTCCCATGTTAAAGTATTACTCCTCCATAATAGTATTTGTGCTAAATCAAAGTACTTCTACTACATGTTAGTACTTCTGCTCAATCATAGTATTTCTGCTAAATCGAAGTATTTTTGACAAATCATGGTATTTGTGCCAAATCATGGTTTTGGGGCAGAACCATAATATTTATTTTATGTTATGAGATTACTACTAAGTGGAGGAATGTCTGTTATGTTATAGTATATTTGCTGAATATAGTATATCTGCCAAATCATAGTATTTATCCCAAATCATAGTGTTTATGCAAAATTACAGTATTTCTGCTAAAAAGCAGAAATAGTACCTTTAGCAGAAATTTCTGTCAAAAGATATTATTTATGTTAAACATAGTATTTCTGCTAAGTCATAGTATTTCTGCCAAATCATAGTATTTGTACTTATTCATAGTACTTGTGCCAAATCATAGTATTTGTACCCAATTATAGTATTTCTGCCATATCATCGTATTTGTGCCAAATCATGGTATTTTTTTTTGCCAAATCATGGTTTTGGGGCAAATCATGTTATTTGTGTCCAGTTAAAATTTCTGTTATATTATAGTGTTACTACTAAGTCGTAGAATTTCTGTTATGTTATAGTATATCTGCTGATTATAGTATATGTGCCAAATCATAGTATTTATAGCAAATCATAGTATTACTGCCCAAACATAGTATTTCTGCCAAATTGTAGTATTTGTGCAAAACATAGAATTTCTGCAAAATCATAGTATATCTGTTATGTTATAGTATTACTACTAAGGCATAGTATTCCTATCAAATCATAGTATTCCAAATCATAGTATTACTGCAATTCCATAGTATTTGAGTTTAAATCGTAGTATTTGTGCAAAAACATACTATGTCTGCAAAATCACATTATATCTGCTATGTTATAGTATTACTACTAAGGCATAGTATTTCTACCAAATCATAGTATTCCTTCAAAATCATAGTATCACTGCAATTTCATAGTATTTGAGCGAAACTGTAGTATTTGTACTAAATCATGGTACTTGTGCCAAATCATAGTATTTTTGCAAATCATATTATTTGAACCAAAACATTGTATTTGTAACGAAGTCATAGTATTTCTTCTAAATCATGGTATTTCACCCAAATCTCAGTAGTTGTGCTAAAACCCAGTATTATTGCCAAATCGTAGTATTTGTACTGAAACATAGTATTTGTGCTAATAAGAGTATTTGTACTAAATCATAGTACTTGTGCCAAATCATAGTATTTCTGCCATATTGTGCTAGTTGTGCAAAAACATAGACTGTCTGCAAAATCATAGTATATCTGTTATGTTATAGTATTACTACTAAGTCACAGTATTTCTGCCAATTCGTAGTATTTGTACTAAATCATACTACTCGTGCCAAATCATAGTATTGAAATCAAAATATAGTATTTGTACCAAAGCATTGTATTTTGTCACTAAGTACAGTATTTCTGCCAAATCATAGAATTACTGCAATTTCATAGTATTTTGAGGAATCCTTTTGTTATAGTATTACTTCTAAGTCATAGTATTTCTGCTTTGTCATAGTATTTGTACTGAAACATAGTATTTCTGCCAAATCATAGTATTACTACTATTTCATATTATTTGAGTGAAATTACAGTGTTTCTGCAAAGACATAGTATTTCTGCCAAATCATAGTATTACTGCTATTTCATAGTATTTGAGTGAAATTACAGTGTTTCTGCAAAACATTGGTTGGTATTGGTTTTAGTTACCTTTAGCGTATGCGCTAGTTAGCAATAGCTATGGCAGCCCAGTTATTTTATTGTTTTGGGCTTGTTCCTGCTTTGTTTTTTTCCCCTGCAAATTTATGTGAATTTGTACACTGTAATATCGCTGTATTACGTAATGGCTAAGTAGGAGGCTGACTGTTACTAAGTGCATCAGTGTACATAGGTCATCTCTTGTGTTGGAGTGCCCTCTTGTGGCGCCTTTTTGGGTAGTGCCTTAGTAAACGTGAACACTGCAAAGAAGTGGTATCAGACTGGTTTGTAGTGGAGGAATTTGTTGCCAGTTTCTTTCATCTTTAATCCGTATTCATGTTGTAATGTAGTAGTACCACAATATGGCAGAAACACTATGTTTTGGCACAAATACTTTGATTTGGTATACTTTAGCTTCTTCACCCCTGTAGGCAAAATTTTCATTTTTTTCACCCTTTTCAGCACAAATTCCAGCTTTTTGGCTGTTTTCAGAAAACAAAACTCTTTTGAGCAGAAACTCTGCTGATTCATCTCTTTTCAGCGCAACTTATTGCTTCTTTAGCTCTTTTCTGCAGAAATTCTGCTGATTCACCTCTTTTCTGCAAAATGTTCAGCCTTTTCACCTCTTATCAGCACAAATCTCAGCTGTTTTCAGAAAAACTCTTTTGAGCAGAAATTCTGCTGATTCATCTCTTTTCAGCGCAACTTATTGCTTCTTTACCTCTTTTATGCAGAAATTCTGCTGATTCACCTCTTTTCTGCAAAATTTTCAGCCTTTTCACCTCTTATCAGCACAATTGTCAGCAGCTTCTGCTCATTTCAGCAGAATTGTCCGTCTCTCCACCTCATCTTTGTAAGAATGACTTTGGCTCAGGAAATGAATAGCCGCCTTTGCGACCAGGAGGGCCAGGATCGAATCCTGTTTTGGCTTGTTCCTGCTTTGTTTGTTCCCCTGCAAATTTATGTGAATTGGTACACTGTAATATCGCTGTATTACGAGTGGCTAAGTAGGAGGCTGACTGTTACTAAGTGCATCAGTGTACATAGGTCATCTCTTGTGTTGGAGTGCCCTCTTGTGGCGCCTTTTTGGGTAGTGCCTTAGTAAACATGAACACTGCATAGAATTGGTATCAGACTGGTTTGTAGTGGAGGAATTTGTTGCCAGTTTCTTTCATCTTTAATCCGTATTCATGTTGTAATGTAGTAACTTTTGCGGCACAAATACCAAAATATGGCAGAAATACTATGTTTTGGCACAAATACTTTGATTTAGTATACTTTAGCTTCTTCAGCTTCTTCACCCCTTTTCAGCAAAATTTTCATTTTTTCCACCCCTTTTGAGCACAAATTCCAGCTGTTTGGGCTGTATTCAGAAAAAAGACAACTCTTTTCAGCAGAAACTCTGCTGATTCATCTCTTTTCAGCGGAAGTTTCTGCTTCTTTACCTCTTTTCTGCAGAAATTCTGCTGATTCACCTCTTTTCTGCAAAATTTTCAGCCTTTTCACCTCTTATCAGCTTCTGCTCATTTCAGCAGAATTGTCCGTCTCTCCACCTCTTCTTTGTAAGAGTGACTTTGGCTCAGGGAAATGAATAGCCACCTTTGAGCAGAAATTCTGCTGATTCATCTCTTTTCAGCGCAACTTATTGCTTCTTTACGTCTTTTCTGCAGAAATTCTGCTGATGCACCTCTTTTCTGCAAAATTTTCACCCTTTTCACCTCTTCTCAGTACAATTCTCAGCAGCTTCTGCTCATTTTAGCAGAATTGTCGGTCTCTCCTCCTGTTTTTTTGAGAGAATGAGTTTAGCTCAGTGAGATGAGTAGCTGCCTTGAGACCAGGAGGGCCAGGTTTGAATCCTGCTCAGGGCGACTTGTTTTTTTCACCACCATACAACTTTTTGCAACTTTTCATCTTTTTCAGCTTTTCAGCAGACAGCTTCAGCGTTAAGGCATCCACACAGCATTTTCGCAGGAAATGCAAATTTTTCTAGTTCTTTATTATTATTCTTAGGACTTCCGTACGTTTTTTGCCGTCTATCTACTGCCTCAGTTTTCAGCCGATTTTCTCAGTTCAAACTCTAAACTGTTCTGCTCTTTCTGCTAATGTGTGCTATGACTTTTGGTGTTTATTACTCTTATACTTTTTAAAATATTACACTTTTTTCCTTTAATTTGTCCCATTGAAATGAATGGAAAACTTCCACAATTCTGCTAAAACTTGCTTGTTTTTGAAACTTAACTACTTTGTCATACTTTCACCTAGAAACTCCATTCAAACTTTAAAATGTTCTCAGACTATTGGGCTATTCCTGTCTGATTCAGCTTTTTCAGATCTTCTACCTTTTTAATTTTATACCTCTTTAAGTTTTCAGTTGCAAAATTGTGATTTTTCAGAAAATACATGCGTTGTTATGGTTGCTATGCAATTAACTCAGAGTGTGCACTCGTCCTTTCTGAATTTTCTCTTCATGTCTGAACAACTTCTTGCTACTCGCTCAATTTCCACTCAACCCCCACAAATTATACATCAAAACGTAGGTATTTTTGCTGGCATTCAGAAAATGTCACTATCATTGTTGTGGGACTTATAGACTTTTGCAAATCTCCTCAGAGTAACATAAAGTCTCAAAACTCTCCATAGAAACTCAATGGAGAGTTTCTTCAAAATCAGCGCTTGAATTCTCTAATGAGAGGCATTTTCAAATCGTCATATCTCCTTAACGAAACAAAGTTGAGACATGACGCTTGTGCCAATATATCTTCAGGCATCCCTGATGCTCACAATTCAAGAATTTTTTCCTCACCTATTACCGTTTGGCCATGAATTACACTTGTTTGAGGATAGGAAATTTGTCCCTCGCTCAGATTTCTTCAGATTTCAAACTCTGGAAATGAGGCACTTTTTTCTCTCGTCATATCTTTGTGATGGATTTAAACAGAGACCTGAAAATTTCCATGACTGTTCACCAAAGCCTGCTGTTTCTTACGGTGAAAGAATGATTTTGATGCTCATATAGATTTAGAGTTAGAAAACGTTGTTTGAGGGCAAGTCAAGGCAGTTTTGCTTTGCCTCTACTCAGTTACAGTGTATTACAAGTCATATATCTTTAATAATTTATATTTTATCTCTGAATTATGAAGACCTCCAGATTCCCCATCTCTTCTGAACAAAACAGTGTCAGAATGACCGTTCTATCTCCTACTGTTAGCAAATTATGGCCATTTGTTCTAGAGGAATCCTGAATGAGAAATACACTGAAGAAAACCCATAGCTCTCTCTGTGTCTGTGTGTGTAAGTGCTGATTACAGCAGGTGCAGCCAATTTAGCTGACCTAGATATACCAAGCACAGACTCTTAACAGCCCCTGTACACTTTGCTCTCTGTGTATGTGTGTGTGAGTATCAATATTTCTCCCATGTTAAAGTATTACTCCTCCATAATAGTATTTGTGCTAAATCAAAGTACTTCTACTACATCTTAGTACTTCTGCTCAATCATAGTATTTCTGCTAAATCATAGTATTTTTGAAAATCATGGTATTTGTACCAAATCATGGTTTTGGGGCAGAACCATAATATTTATTTTATGTTATGAGATTACTACTAAGTGGAGGAATGTCTGTTATGTTATAGTATATTTGCTGAATATAGTGTATCTGCCAAATCATAGTATTTATCCCAAATCATAGTGTTTATGCAAAATTACAGTATTTCTGCTAAAAGCAGAAATAGTACCTTTAGCAGAAATTTCTGTCAAAAGATATTATTTATGTTAAAACATAGTATTTCTGCTAAATCATAGTATTTCTGCCAAATCATAGTATTTGTACTTATTCATAGTACTTGTGCCAAATCATAGTATTTGTACCCAATCATAGTATTTCTGCAATATCATCGTATTTGTGCCAAATCATGGTATTTTTTTGCCAAATCATGGTTTTGGGGCAAATCATGTTATTTGTGTCCAGTTAAAATTTCTGTTATAGTGTTACTACTAAGTCGTAGAATTTCTGTTATGTTATAGTATATCTGCTGATTATAGTATATGTGCCAAATCATAGTATTTATAGCAAATCATAGTATTACTGCCCAAACATAGTATTTCTGCCAAATTGTAGTATTTGTGCAAAAACATAGAATTTCTGCAAAATCATAGTATATCTGTTATGTTATAGTATTACTACTAAGGCATAGTATTCCTACCAAATCATAGTATTCCAAATCATAGTATTACTGCAATTCCATAGTATTTGAGCGAAATCGTAGTATTTGTGCAAAAACATACTATGTCTGCAAAATCACAGTATATCTTTTATGTTATAGTATTACTACTAAGGCATAGTATTTCACCAAATCATAGTATTCCTTCAAAATCATAGTATCACTGCAATTTCATAGTATTTGAGCGAAATTGTATTATTTGTACTAAATCATGGTACTTGTGCCAAATCATAGTATTTTTTGCAAATCATATTATTTGAACCAAAACATTGTATTTGTAATGAAGTCATAGTATTTCTTCTAAATCATAGTATTTCACCCAAATCTCAGTAGTTGTGCTAAAACCCAGTATTATTGCCAAATCGTAGTATTTGTACTAAATCATAGTACTTGTGCCAAATCATAGTATTTCTGCCATATTGTGCTAGTTGTGCAAAAACATAGACTGTCTGCAAAATCATAGTATATCTGTTATGTTATAGTATTACTACTAAGTCACAGTATTTCTGCCAATTCGTAGTATTTGTACTAAATCATACTACTCGTGCCAAATCATAGTATTCAAATCAAAATATAGTATTTGTACCAAAGCATTGTATTGTATACGAAGTACAGTATTTCTGCCAAATTATAGAATTACTGCAATTTCATAGTATTTTGAGGAATCCCTTTGTTGTAGTATTACTTCTAAGTCATAGTATTTCTGCTTTGTCATAGTATTTGTACTGAAACATAGTATTTCTGCCAAATCATAGTATTACTGCTATTTCATATTATTTGAGTGAAATTACAGTGTTTCTGCAAAGACATAGTATTTCTGCCAAACATAGTATTACTGCTATTTCATAGTATTTGAGTGAAATTACAGCGTTTCTGCAAAAACATTGGTTGGTATTGGTTTTAGTTACCTTTAGCGTATGTGCTAGTTAGCAATAGCTATGGCAGCCCAGTTATTTTATTGTTTTGGGCTTGTTCCTGCTTTTTTTCCCCCTGCAAATTTATGTGAATTTGTACACTGTAATATCGCTGTATTACGTAATGGCTAAGTAGGAGGCTGACTGTTACTAAGTGCATCAGTGTACATAGGTCATCTCTTGTGTTGGAGTGCCCTCTTGTGGCGCCTTTTGGGTAGTGCCTTAGTAAACGTGAACACTGCAAAGAAGTGGTATCAGACTGGTTTGTAGTGGAGGAATTTGTTGCCAGTTTCTTTCATCTTTAATCCGTATTCATGTTGTAATGTAGTAGTACCACAATATGGCAGAAACACTATGTTTTGGCACAAATACTTTGATTTGGTATACTTTAGCTTCTTCACCCCTTTTCAGCAAAATTTTCATTTTTTCACCCCTTTTCAGCACAAATTCCAGCTTTTTGGCTGTTTTCAGAAAACAAAACTCTTTTCAGCAGAAACTCTGCTGACTCATCTCTTTTCAGCGCAACTTTCTGCTTCTTTGCCTCTTTTCTGCAGAAATTCTGCTGATCCACCTCTTTTCTGCAAAACTTTCAGCCTTTTCACCTGTTATCAGCACAATTCTCAGCAGCTTCTGCTCATTTCAGCAGAATTGTCCGTCTCTCCACAACAACTTTTTGCAACTTTTCATCTTTTTCAGCTTTTCAGCAGACAGCTTCAGCGTCAAGGCATCCACACAGCATTTTCGCAGGAAATGCAAATTTTTCTAGTTATGTGTGCCTATGGAAAGAGGCACACATATTACTATTCCTCGGATTTATTATTATTATTATTATTATTATTATTCTCCAGTTTCCGCCTGAAATTTTGCAGCGAATCTCGCCCCGCAGTTTTGAGACAAGCTTCATATATGTTACCTCATTTTGTGCGGCCGGATCTGGAATGGTGTGCTATGACTTTTGGTCTTTGTGAATGTTATAGTTTTTTAAATATTAATATTTTAGTGAAAATTTTCCCGCGCTCCTCTGCCGAACAGTTTTGACATTAGGGTTACATATGTTAGATCATTTTGTGCGGCTGGAGCTGGACTATTATGTCATGACTTTTGGTGTTCATGACTTTTATAGTTTTAATATTAATATTTTAGTGCAAATTTAGGCCAATTCATCTTTTGGCGCCAAATAAACAGACTTCATTTGTGGTGTGTTGGCTCTCTCTAGTGGTATGCCGGGAGTGGTACAGCCTGTGTACCCTTATTTGGATTACCGTAATGATGACAATTTCAACGGTGCGCACAGCGTCGCTGCTTTCAGGAGCCATTGGAATTTTTAAGGTTGCGCAAATCATTCAAAAGTTACGGTAATGCTTGGTGGAAAACTCAATATCCCACAATTCATAGCACGCCTCTACAGAGTGAACAATGGCGGCCACCACTTCGTTTTATATGTCTTTTATTCGTGTTTCTAGGTCACAAAATAAGCTTTTAAGATATTTTCAGGCGAGAATGTAGGTGTGTAAACTTCAAATATCTGCTTGTTTTATCAAGACATCCCATATTTAGCGACAGTGCTCTGACTACGTTGGTCCTGCCTGACAGCCAGCCGGCTACCAGCTGGCTACCTAGCTAGCTGCCGCACTTGGCTGCAAATGGATAGCGAGGGGACTCTCTCTGTCGTTTCACCTCCCTGGTCTCTCGCAAATGCTCGCATAGAATCGGAGTTACAGCTGGATGTGGAAAAAATAACTGAGTTGTTTGGTGGTGGAGCTACAACAGAGGGCAGCTACCCACCGGTGTGTGACAGAAAGGACATGCCGCCAACGAGACATATGAGGCCGGGCAGGCGTTGCTAACGCGGAGGTCAATCGTGGATCAGGGAAAGCGAAGGCAGGAGCGTGAGGTGAACTGAATTTCAGGTAAGAAGTTATGAACTGCACTCTATTTGGGTCAGATATAAACCGAGTTTAGGTGTAGTTTATTTAGCAGCAGTTCTCTTATGTGTTGCTGATAGCCGGCTAGCTAGCTAGTGCCGCTAGCATAGTTAGCTAGCACCGCTAGCGACCCTTCGTGAAAAAGCACCCAGGCTTGGCTTATATTGAGGCGGGTGAAACTCGTGTCAGCACCGGTCGCTCGCCGACAGTATGTGTTTTAGCTGGACTTATTTTTCGTTTATATGGACCGATGATTTATTTATTTATTCATTTTAGTAACGGTATAAACAGTGAAAGGTGGTGGATTGGCCAGATGTAAACTTCAAATATCTGCTCGTGTTACCAAGACATCCCATATTAGCTCTGATGTTTTCGGTGCCTGCAAAGAGCTAGACAGGTAGCTAGCTAACCCGAGCTGGCTGTCTTTTGACTCAGGGTCATAGCTGGACTTATTTTTCGTTTTATGAGCCGATGAGGGGTTTTTTAGTAACGGTACAAACAGTGAAAGGCGGTGGATTGTCCAGATGCTGGTCGATGTGGAAAAAATAACTGAGTTGTTTGGTGAGTCGCTGGCGCGGAGCTACAACCGAGGGCAGCTATCCACCGGTGTGTGTCAGAAAGAACATGCGGGGAACGAGGCGGCGGCGACCGCCGATCGACGGTGGTAGATCGTGGATCAGGAAACCGAAGGCAGGAGAAGCAGGCGGCTGCCGGTCGGAGCGCGAGGTGAACTGAATTTCAGGTAAGAAGTTATGACCTGCACTCTATTTGGGTCAGATATAAACCGAGTTTAGGTGTAGTTTATTTTTGTTGTGCTGACTTTTTACAATCAGTTATAATAACTCGTACTGCGTGGTAGCTAGCACGATGGAGTTTATGACAGCCTCCCCTGTCATTCTCTCTCGCCTGTTCAAACTTCAGTCATGAAACTGATCAATGATCGGCTTTTCTCTCTTGTTTGTTTATCGCGCTAAACAACAGCAGCACGTTTAAGCTTGATCAGCTGTTGTTAGAATTCATTTGATTTTAATTTCTAGTATCAGCTGATGTTTGCTGGAGCCACAGCTGTAGAAGCGGCTGGTCGAAACCAGGAGATGACCTTACTGAATCATCAGAGCTGAACTGGTGATGGAGAAACAGGTTTACCTTTTTTTAGGTGACATGAATGAGTTGAAGGAAGTTATGAACTGTTTCTGAGAGAAATAAACACCAAGCTCCTTTTTTTATTTAGCTGACAGCTGGTAACTGTGCAGGGCGGATCTAGCAAAGCTTTTGCCAGGGGCCAGGTAGGGCATTAACAGAGAAAGGTGGACACAAAGATATACTTTTCTTTCTTACTCTCATACAGGAGTGCAGAATTATTAGGCAAGTTGTATTTTTGAGGAATAATTTTATTATTGAACAACAACCATGTTCTCAATGAACCCAAAAACACATTAATATCAAAGCTGAATGTTTTCGGAAGTAGTTTTTAGTTTGTGTTTAGTTTTAGCTATTTTAGGGGATATCTGTGTGTGCAGGTGACTATTACTGTGCATAATTATTAGGCAACTTAACAAAAACAAATATATACCCATTTCAATTATTTATTTTTACCAGTGAAACCAATATAACATCTCCACATTCACAAATATACATTTCTGACATTCAAAAACAAAACAAAAACAAATCAGCGACCAATATAGCCACCTTTCTTTGCAAGGACACTCAAAAGCCTGCCATCCATGGATTCTGTCAGTGTTTTGATCTGTTCACCATCAACATTGCGTGCAGCAGCAACCACAGCCTCCCAGACACTGTTCAGAGAGGTGTACTGTTTTCCTCCTTGTAAATCTCACATTTGATGATGGACCACAGGTTCTCAATGGGGTTCAGATCAGGTGAACAAGGAGGCCATGTCATTAGTTTTTCTTCTTTATACCCTTTCTTGCCAGCCACGCTGTGGAGTACTTGACGCGTGTGATGGAGCATTGTCCTGCATGAAAATCATGTTTTTCTTGAAGGATGCAGACTTTTTCCTGTACCACTGCTTGAAGAAGGTGTCTTCCAGAAACTTGCAGTAGGACTGGGAGTTGAGCTTGACGCCATCCTCAACCCGAAAAGGCCCCACAAGCTCACCTTTGATGATACCAGCCCAAACCAGTACTCCACCTCCACCTTGCTGGCGTCTGAGTCGGACTGGAGCTCTCTGCCCTTTACCAATCCAGCCACGGGCCCATCCATCTGGCCCATCAAGACTCACTCTCATTTCATCAGTCCATAAAACCTTAGAAAAATCAGTCTTGAGATATTTCTTGGCCCAGTCTTGACGTTTCAGCTTGTGTGTCTTGTTCAGTGGTGGTCGTCTTTCAGCCTTTCTTACCTTGGCCATGTCTCTGAGTATTGCACACCTTGTGCTTTTGGGCACCCAGTGATGTTGCAGCTCTGAAATATGGCCAAACTGGTGGCAAGTGGCATCTTGGCAGCTGCACACTTGACTTTTCTCAGTTCATGGGCAGTTATTTTGCCCCTTGGTTTCCCACACGCTTCTTGCGACCCTGTTGACTATTTTGAATGAAACGCTTGATTGTTCGATGATCACGCTTCAGAAGCTTTGCAATTTTAAGACTGCTGCATCCCTCTGCAAGATATCTCACTATTTTTGACTTTTCTGAGCCTGTCAAGTCCTTCTTTTGACCCATTTTGCCAAAGGAAAGGAAGTTGCCTAATAATTATGCACACCTGATATAGGGTGTTGATGTCATTAGACCATACCCCTTCTCATTACAGAGATGCACATCACCTAATATGCTTAATTGGTAGTAGGCTTTCGAGCCTATACAGCTTGGAGTAAGACAACATGCATGAAGGGGATGATGTGGACAAAATACTCATTTGCCTAATAATTCTGCACTCCCTGTATAAAATATTTAGCTTTTATTAAATAGTTATCTGAATCTTACAACCAAAGTTTGTATAATAATACACAAGATTGGCTGTAGACCATTGTTCATCATTCAGAACACTGTGTAAAAATAACAAAAAACAAAAGTGAATGCAAAAGTGCATAAATATTTATTTTACGTGTTTGATATGTGTGGCGGGCGTGGTCTGCAGTGCGCTGCAGGGAGGTGGACCCACCTGAGGGCATCTGCAATCACACCCTCGGGCGTAGTCTGTGCTCTCGGCTGTTTTTGGGTGTGTGTCGGGCTGTGAGTTGAAAAGCTACAGCTGGCTGGGAGGGTACACCAACCATGTGTGAAAAGTGGTCCATAACGTACTGGTTCAAAGTGTGTTCGTGCAAACATTGTCGGATCTGCCGTGGTACAGAGGGACTTCTGCTTATGAACCTGTGTGCACAGCGTCTGCAAATCGGGGCTGTACAAAGTGACCTCATCTTTACCCAAAACTGTAAGCTGTCATCTGTGAGGCGCGAGCGGTGTTTGTTTTACCATAATTCATGGTGGAGAATGGCTGCTCTTCTGAGTTTTGCTGTCTGTAGCCGTATGAATGGAAAACTACACAGATTAGCAGCATAGGCACACATAAAATTTCTTCTGAAATTTTCGCTTTCTAGTTATTATTATTCTCCAGTTTCCGCCTGAAATTTTGCAGCTGAAACTCGCCCATGCAGTTTTGAGACAAGCTTCATATATGTTACCTCATTTTGTGCGGCCGGATCTGGAATGGTGTGCTATGACTTTTGGTCTTTATGAATTTTATAGTTTTTAAATATTAATATTTTAGTGCAAATTTAGGCTAATTCATCTTTTGGCGCCAAATAAACAGACTTCATTTGTGGTGTGTTGGCTCCATCTTTTGGTCCCATTGAAACAAATTTCAAACTTCATTTGTGGTGTGTTGGCTCTCTCTAGTGGTATGCCGGGAGTGGTACAGCCTGTCTACCCTTATTTGGATTACCGTAATGATGACAATTTCAACGGTGCGCACAGCGTCGCTGCTTTCAGGAGCCATTGGAATTTTAAGGTTGCTAAATCATTCAAAAGTTACGGTAATGCTTGGTGGAAAACTCAATATCCCACAATTCATAGCAGGCCTCTGCCGAGTCAAACAATGGCGGCCATCACTTAGTTTTTATTTTCCTCTTAATACTGTTTCTAGGTCACAAAATAAACTTTTAAGATATTTTCGGGCGAGAATGTAGTTGTGTAAACTTCAAATATCTGCTCGCTTTGTCAAAACATCCCATATTAGCAACACTGTTCTGACGATGTCGTTTCTGCCTGAGGCTAGCTGGCTAGCTAGCTAGCGCGCTTTGCTAACAAGCTACAGCCGGCCTGGATGACAGTGAGGCGGCTTACTATGGTTTCACCCCGGTCCTTCGCAATGTCTCGTGGTCACAGCTGGACTTATTTTTCGTTTATATGGACCGATGATTTATTTATTTATTCATTTTAGTAACGGTATAAACAGTGAAAGGTGGTGGATTGGCCAGATGTAAACTTCAAATATCTGCTCGTGTTACCAAGACATCCCATATTAGCTCTGATGTTTTCGGTGCCTGCAAAGAGCTAGACAGGTAGCTAGCTAACCCGAGCTGGCTGTCTTTTGACTCAGGGTCATAGCTGGACTTATTTTTCGTTTTATGAGCCGATGAGGGGTTTTTAGTAACGGTACAAACAGTGAAAGGCGGTGGATTGTCCAGATGCTGGTCGATGTGGAAAAATAACTGAGTTGTTTGGTGAGTCGCTGACGCCGGAGCTACAACCGAGGGCAGCTATCCACCGGTGTGTGTCAGAAAGAACATGCGGGAACGAGGCGGCGAGCGACCGCACCGATCGACGGTGGTAGATCGTGGATCAGGGAAACCGAAGGCAGGAGAAGCAGGCGGCTGCCGGTCGGAGCGTGAGGTGAACTGAATTTCAGGTAAGAAGTTATGACCTGCACTCTATTTGGGTCAGATATAAACCGAGTTTAGGTGTAGTTTATTTTCGTTGTGCTGACTTTTTACAATCAGTTATAACTCGTACTGCGTGGTAGCTAGCACGATGGAGTTTCTATACAGCTGTGTGCGGCGCTAAGTTACTGATGTTGAACTTTATGACAGCCTCCCTGTCATTCTCTCGCCTGTTCAAACTTCAGTCATGAAACTGATCAATGATCGGCTTTTCTCTCTTGTTTGTTTATCGCGCTAAACAACAGCAGCACGTTTAAGCTTGATCAGCTGTTGTTAGAATTCATTTGATTTTAATTTCTAGTATCAGCTGATGTTTGCTGGAGCCACAGCTGTAGAAGCGGCTGGTCGAAACCAGGAGATGACCTTACTGAATCATCAGAGCTGAACTGGTGATGGAGAAACAGGTTTACCTTTTTTTAGGTGACATGAATGAGTTGAAGGAAGTTATGAACTGTTTCTGAGAGAAATAAACACCAAGCTTTTTTTTTTTTTTTTAGCTGACAGCTGGTAACTGTGCAGGGGCGGATCTAGCAAAGCTTTTGCCAGGGGGCCAGGTAGGGCATCTTACAACCAAAGTTTGTATAATAATACACAAGATTGGCTGTAGACCATTGTTAATCATTCAGAACACTGTGTAAAAATAACAAAAAACAAAAAGTGAATGCAAAAGTGCATAAATATTTATTTTACGTGATTGATGTGTGTGGCGGGCGTGGTCTGCAGTGCCGCTGCAGGGAGGTGGACCCACCTGAGCGGCATCTGCAATCACGCCTCTCTGGCGAAGTCTGTGCTCTCGGCTGTTTTTTTGGGTGTGTGTCGGGCTGTGAGTTGAAAAAGCTACAGCCGGCTGTGTGGGTACACCAACCATGTGTGAAAAGTGGTCCATAACATAATGCTTCAAAGCGTGTTCATGCAAACATTGTCGGGTCTGCCGTGGTACAATGGGACTTCTGCTCATGAACCTGTGTGCACAGCGTGCCTGCAAATCGGCGCTGTACAAAGTCACTTCATCTTTACCCAAAACTGTAAGCTGTCATCTGTGAGGCGCGAGTGGTGTTTGTTTTTACCATAGTTCATGGTGGAGAATGGCTGCTCTGCTGAGTTTTGCTCTCTGTAGCTGTATGAATGGCAAACTACACTGATTACCAGCGGCATAGGCACACAAAATTTCTTCTGAAATTTTCGCTTTCTAGTTATATCTTGTTATTGTCTATCTAGTCTCTGTTTTTTGTTATACGTTGTCTCCTTGGTCATAATCCCGTATTTGCTTGGGCTTTCTGTGTTCTGTCTGGTTTCTCTGTCCTTTCATGTTAAGTCTAGTTCCTGTTTTTACACTATCACCATGATGTGTGTTGGAGGAGGAAAATAGTGGTGCATTTTACAGCATGGATATGGACATAACTTTTATTTTTATTGCACAAAAGGATGAAAGCACGATGGTAATGTGGAGACTGCTCCAGGACAGAAACGACTGCATTATATTGCTACCACAACTTCGGCTCTTCGCAAGCACCTGCACAGACACCATGGTAACGCTAAGCTACCCAAGAACCCAGACTGATGTTAAAGCTGAGCAAATTCTGACCCCTGCCCAGCACTGTGATGAAGTGAGCTATCATTTCTGGTGAAACCGCTGCTGAACTTCAACAGGTAACAAACTAATGAGCAGTCAGGCCACAGCCTCCGTTTCTATCTGCTCATGTTTCTACAGTAGAATCACTGTGACAAACGCTTCGAAGTCTCTTTGTGCTGATTTTCATCTTTGCTTTGTGCTGTCGGCTTTGTGTTCATACCTAAATACTAAGAGAAGGATCACGTGTGTCCTCACTAGAATAGGGATTTGTGTTGGTGTGTGGGGCTGTAGCTTGTAGGTGTATTAATTGGTAATTATGAGACAGTATATTTCAGATTATTTTACGGAGCAACATGAAAGTAACGCAACGAGTACTATAACCAATGTCTTTCTCCTTACTTTCAAGAAAAGTGTCCTGTGTAATAACGTTTGTATTTTACTTAAGATTTTTACTTTTGAGTAATGACCAAACACAGAGAGGGGGAAATACCTCCAACATGCATAATCATTTGACCATGCAGCATATAATTAATTTGCATGTAATGTAATGTCTTTAATATGCTTCTTAGAGATAGTAGTGACTCTCAAAGTGGAGCCAATGGGAATAGATAAGGAAATGACTCTAAGTGATAGAAATAATGGAATCAGAATCACTAAATTCTTATCAATTCCCATCCCTACCTTTCAGCATTGAAAGATTGAAAAATTATTATCTGTTACCTATGGAATTGGTAATAGATTTCCAAGTGCCATAGGTATTAATGCGCCTCTTTTCTCTTTAGTCTGAAAATGCATCTATATTTTCCAAAAAGGATTGAAAGTTCTTTTTGGAACAGTTATAACAAAAGTTGAGGATTAGTTAGATATCTAACTACCAGTCAGAAGTTTGGGCACCTTGTCATTTAATGTTTTTCTTTATCTTCATGACTATTTACATTGCAGATTCTCACTGAATATATCAAAACTATGAATGAATAGATATACAATTATGCAGCAAATAAAAATGTGAAATAATTCAAAATATGTTTTATATTTGAGATTCTTCAAAATAGCCACCCTTTGATTTGATTACTGCTTTGCACACTCTTGGCATTCTCTTGATGAGCTTCATGAGGTAGTAACCTGAAATGGTTTTCCAACAGTCTTGAAGGAGTTCCCAGAGATGCTGAGCACTTGTTGGCTGTCTTGCCTTCACTCTGAGGTCCATCTCATCCCAAATCATATTGGTTGGGTTTAGATCAGGTGACTGTGGAGGCCAAGCCATCTAATGCAGCATTCCACCACTCTCCTTCTTGGCCAAATAGCCCTTACACACCCTTAACGTGTGTTTGGGGTCATTGACCTGTTGAAAAATAAACAATGGTCTAACTAAACGCAAACCGACTGGGATGGCATGTTGCTGCAGGATGCTGTGGTAGCCATGCTGGTTCAGTGTGCCTTCAATTTGGAGTAAATCCGCAATAGTGTCACCAGCAAAGCACCATCACACCTCCTCCTCCATGCTTCATAGTGGGAACCATGCATGTAGAGATCATTTGTTCACCTTTTCTGCGTCACACAAACACACAGCGGGTGGAACTAAAGATCTCAAATTTGGACTCATCAGACCAAAGCACAGATTTCTACTGGTCTAATATCCATTCCTCATGTTTCCTGATCTAAACAAATCTCTTCTGCTTCTTACTTTTCCTTAGTAGTGGTTTCTTAGCAGCAAACCATAAAGGCCTGATTTTTTTTTTTTTTTTTTTAATTTTAGCAATTTTCCAGACTGACTGACCTTGAGTTCTTAAACTAATGATGAACTGTTGTTTCTCTTCACTTAGCTATTTGGTTCTTGCCTTAATATTAATTCTAACAGTTGTCTAATAGGAGTATCAGCTATGTACCAACCTGACTTCTGCACAACACAACTGATGGAGCTCATCATGAAGCTCATTGAGAGTAGACCAAGAGTTCACAGCGCTGTCAACAAAGCAAAGGGTGGCTGCTTTGAGTAATCTAAAATATAAGACATATTTATCGATTTATTTATCAATTTTTTCTTTGCTAAACAATTTCATATATCTTGCTGCATATATTTAACGTCTTCAGTGTGTATCTATGTAGAAAGTGAAAATAAAAAGCCATTAAATGAGACAGTTTGTTCAAAACGTATGACTGGTAGTGTATATATGAAACAATCCAAGAAATATAAAGTGAAACACACAAGGCTGACAAGCAGGCAGTATTCAGTATGACATGAAAACTAACCAAAACCCAACATGACAGGAAAGTAAAACTACAAAAGAGACACAACAATCAAAGTACAACAGAAAGTCATTGACAAATATTTAGAAGACTCTGGTACAATCATATTTAACACAAAAGACACAAGGGGAATGTAATAAAAAGAACACGTGGGATGATACAAAATAAATCCTAACCAGAATACTACTAGAAAATAAACAAATTACAACTAAAGCCCCTTTTCTATTAGTACCTACTCAGATTGACTTGACATGGTTCACCATGGTTTTCAGATTTTCCATTAGGCCATAGAACCTGATACCAGGTACAATTTTTAGTATCTGCTCGGCTGGGGTTCCAAGCGATCCGACCAGGTACTAAATTGTGACGTTGTCAGACTGCATGCCACTGATTGGCTGGCCAGCAGTTTCGCTCAATGAGTCATGAGAGCATTTTGTTCACGAAAATCAAAACTTTTTTAAAGCCCATTTTTAAGTCTATTCATAGGCTTCGTAATTTCTGAGATCATTCCACAATTTATTGATATAGCCTTTTTTAACCTTTGCCCATCTTTACTTATTCTGCCTATTTAAGGTAATCTTGTCTCAGTCTTGTTACTGACTGGTTGCCAGTTAACCCAATTAGTTACAAAATGTTTCCTCAAGCGGTTTCTTTTAGAATGACTTACTTTTCCAGCCTTTTGTTGCCCCTGTCCCAACTTTTCTGTTGCTGCCCTTAAAAAAAACAACAACTAATTTTGTCATGAAATAGTAAAATGTCGCAATATAAACCTTTGACATGCTTTCTGTCTTCCACTGCGAATAACATATGGCTTTATGAGGCGTGCAGGTTGTTATGTTTTATTTTTATGTCATACAGCAACACAATTTTTTTGCAGGTTTGAGGTTGCAGGTCTAGATTCCAGTTAAGAATGTGATGAAGAAGCAAAGAGCTGTGATGATGACGAATTTATGAGATAAACTAAACAATCTGAATCTGCAAAGTTATCATAAATTTATATCTCTTGAAAATCAAAACCGCTGCCCAAGCATACAGGTCACTAATAATTATAGCTCACTAATGATTATTTACTTTCCTTGACTGCAAGTAAAGACATGTTGATTCATAGAGTTCATGGAATTTTACGATTGATGAGAGGCATGGAAAAATTAGAATATAAACAAGCGTGCTGATCCACACAGGTGTACACACAGGTGTACACACGGGTGTACACACGGGTGTTCACACGGGTGTTCACAGACACAAACTACACCTTTCTTGGCTCCTACCTCAAAGCACATTGTGCGCTGTCAATCTTGCGTACTGCACAATAACAGGTAATATTTAGTATCTACTGTTATCTACTGTAAACTAGTTTATTGTGATGGTGTTGTATTTATTATGTTGCTCTTTTTGTTTGTTTTCTCGTGTGTTTTCTTATCTCCATACAGGTGATCCAGGTGTTTTGTTTGTTTTTGTTTTTCTTTCCCCTTTCTCACCATCTCTTCTCTCCATCTCATTCTTTCTTTCATTCTTTCTCCCTGTCCTATCCCCAGTCATGTCTGTCCCGTCTGTAACAACCCGAAAATCTAATAAAATAAATACATAATTATAATAAAGGTCAATCAAATGGACCAATATGACAAAGGCCATGATGATGAAAAAAAAATCCTAATAGTGGTAACATATCTCACAGATGTCACTGTGACTTTCAATTTGGAAATAAACATGAAAAAGGAACACCAAAGGTTTCAGGAAAACCGTTTTGAAATATGGGGCAGCATGATGGTTAACACAGAAAAGAGAGTCCTGTTTTCAAATCGACTGTGTGACCGGGCCCTTTCTGTGTGGAGTTGAACCATGAGAAGTTGGTATTCATAAAACCATTAGAAACAAAAATAAGACAACGCGGTTGTTTGTTTTCTTTTAAAAAATTTGTTTTAATAAAATGGAAGTGTAACTGCCTGTCCTTTGACTTGAATGTGTACTCAAAGTGGCATTTGTTATGTGTATCATAATAGCTGTCACTGCCTGGAGTTGGGTGAGAAAGTTAAGTCCAATAATCACTGTGTAGCTGCTGAGCAAAAGTACTTTAATTAATGTAAAACTAAATTATGATTCCCATCAAATAAGAATTAAATAAAGAAACAAATGCCCATTTCTTATCCACTAGGTCTTACATAGTTCAACCAAAACCAAAACTATATCATAAACTACCACAGTTACTCAACACATGTGGCTTCTTGCTCCATGTTGTTTTGCATGTCTGTATTTATGTGTGTGTGCAAGTTAGTTTAGCCTGTATGAATTCCTTTCTCATAGTCACATGGATATGTGTAACCCTTTTTTTTTTTCACTTGTTTACTTTACGAAGAACTTTGAACTCTCAGGTTTCGATTAATCCCCCTATTCAACAAGTTTCCAGTCTGATTTATGTGCAAACTAGATAATAGGTGTTTTGTTATATATGTTTGAAATTACTATTGTAAGTAGTTATATATTTCTTGCCTTATCTATTTTTGAAGAGGTTTTCAAGCGGCCATGCAAAAGTTATCTATTTACACATGAGTCACTGTTAGAAACACATTTCAGTTTCTTTTTAACATTATTACGAACATACACTGCAATTAAAGCTGATAAACTCGTTATTAGAAAGTATTTAACTCCTTGGTGTGAAGGGGTGTTGAAGGTAGACTGGTACACCCTGACACTAACACAGAGCATAACCAAGGAGCAGCTGCCTTAGGAATGTGTGGGGGTTATGGGAGGATGGTGTTCCTGTATTTGTGGTCCCGCAGCAAGGTACAGACACTTTAAGGCTGACCCCACCCTAGAGGAAAAAAATGTAGAGATAAAACCTATCTGTAACACCTGCAGAACTAGGGAAGACTTTTCTCATACAGCACAAGACCCTGACTGGAGGACAGATACGATTGCCATGCGGAAAGGCCACAAGGAGGACTAACTAGGGAGGGCTAAAGTTTAAACCATGGCCTCTCTCCATTGATAGCCAATCACAAGTATTTTCTGTTTTGAATATATTATTTTAGTTATGAATTGTACAGGACTTCTGGGTGTGCACACTGCTTGACACTGAGAAGTCCACAGCTGTGTCCTGGGCTATCGAAAAACACAGCTAGTTGCTAGTCAATACAATATGCTGCCAGATCCCAGAATACACGTGTATGTTACAGTCACAGCTTTTCTTTAAGTCTCAGCATTTTCCTTCCTTGTTTTTATGGGTATTTCTCCAAAACATGCATTAATCATTCTTGAGAATTCTGCATTGGTAGCAATGCAATGCATCATTATTTCACAGGGAGTATTATCAAGATGTGACAATAGCAAAAGTGGCCAGTAGGTGTCACTGTCAAGCTTGGTTTCAGATTGTTTTGAAACTATTGCATAACGGCTTTGAATGTGTCATTTTTTTCACAAAGCCTTGCTTTGCTCATTACTGGGAAACACTGAAGTTGCTCCAAGAACAGGTGCATGATCACTTACAGATAAATGGGGACCAAGGACAGGAATCCAGGATGAGTCCCAACTTATTCATTCATCATGTTTTCTTTATAATTGCTTTGAAGAAAAAAAGAAACATTTATGTCACAATAAAACCTAAAAATCCCCTTTAACCTTTTTAAAAAATCTGAAGTAGTCCCAGTTTGAAACTGAGCTGCAATGACAATGATCTCAAACACACTGACAATGGAGTAAAAGCATACCTGTGTTTTATGATGCAAATATATGGTCACAAATATAATTTGTTTTACCAGTTAATTGGTGAAGAGGTCTTGCTTACTTTAGTATTAAAAAGAATTTACATGGGTTTATGGAAATGTAATTGTGCAGCTTTGCCACAAGGGGAACTAAAAGCTGGGTATGGTAGGCTGATGACCTGACAACAGATGAGAAAGAGCCTGCAGACAGAACACAACTTAGTTGTCTCATCTCTACCTTTACTGCCTAAAACAGGTTACTAGTGTGAGTTATCTAATCCAAATGCAATTCTAAAGACTGAAAACCTTTGTATGTGAATCTTAAGATATATAGAAAAGGATTCAAAGCAAACTGATCAGTGTTAACGATACTAAACAGAAACTTTTTGTAAAGGACTCTGTGAGCTAATGCAGTTATTTTGTATATTTATAGACAGAAAACAAAGTAACCATGTGGGTTAACAGTATGATTTGGTGTTGTGGATTTTGTTACGAGAAAATTGTGGAGAAAAGGTAAAAGAATGTGTACATGAGCATAAAGGATAAATAGATAAATCTGTTTAACAAAATGAAATAAAGGAAGGAGAACTCACATCTCCTGTATCTACCATTTGTATATAAAACAGAGCCACCTGAAGGCTTGTTTTCCTCTTTAGGCTGCTGCCCTTTAACACTGAAGCGTTTATATAAAACACCTCCCTCTGCTGGTATATGTAATGTGTTTTCTGTGATTTTAATGATTTCTCATCAAATGAGTTGTAGAACTAGCTGTTACGTTCCCTAAAAGGGTCCAGGCGATTAGGAAAGTAACAAAAAGTGTCCGGTCGGAAAAAAAAGGAGACAGAGAGGCAAAATGATTAAATTAAAGAGTTTTATTAAAGTTTCTATTAATAACTCAACTAAAAGAGACGGATAAGCCACTATCACCATTTAAAGAAACAAAACAAAACTCAAACGCCGGTCAGTAAACTGAAAAGTAAGTCAGAAAAGGGTTAGTAACCAAACACACTCCTCTCCGCCAAGCAGGAGCAAACAATCACAAGCTTCAGCTCACTAGCTGCAACCACCAAACACTCACACAGCTCACTAGCTACAAACACACAGCTCACTAGGTAAAACCCTCACATGGCACTCTGGCACCAGAGCTCATTCAAATGAATGAAGGTTGTTGGGATTCAGAGATTCTTTTATTGCTACGATATAATCTGCCTTATGATGAATGCATTAATAACATGGTTTACAGTATTATTTTATCAGTAATATTTCTTACAGGGTTCATATTGCATTGAATATGTTTGTCATCACATTCATTCTATTCACAGGTTGAGTTCATTCTATACACAATGCATATCTGTGCTTGTTTAGAGTTGATGTTCCATCCAAGAGGGTTTTAAGCTTCACTGGTGAGAGTGTCCAGGTGATACATGTTGAGGGAAGATGAGCACATAGCAGGTTAATTGCATGCATGCTTACAATACACATATTAATCTAGTAGCAGGCCTGAGCGAAGGCCCAGTGTCTTCTGCTTCTTTTTGAGACCTGCGCCAATTCTGTCTACTTAGTGATTGATGACGAGGGTCCATTATTAGCTCTTAGAGACCCTGAAGCTTGAAGTTTATTACCTTAAAAGGCAGGTGTTATAGAAAAGAGAAGTTATGTCTGTTAAGTTATGTCTGTTTATAGTTATTAGAGATGTACAAGATATACCCTTGTCTGTAAACAATGACTGTACACAATGTATTTTTTGACCTGTATTGGCGTTTATGTGTGGGCGTTAATTTTCTATGCTATAAAACCAGCATTCAATGTATTTTTGACAGAGGAAGCCATATGCTGATGTTTCTCTTCGGGTGTTAATAAACTCATCGTTTGATAGCACTTGTCTGGTGCCTCCGTCGTTTGTTGTCTGGTCTGCAGTTGATCGATCTCGCTTCAAGGTCAAACAGGAAGTCACAAGACAAGAAGCACAGAGACAACAGTTCTGAAATTAGGAAGGTGAAAACAGGACAGACAGGATAAACTTAAAATTAGAGAAAAACTAGGTTAAAAAAAAAAAGTAAAAAGTAAGAAAACGTAAACACAAAACCAAGACAACCAGAAAGAAAACAATCAATTTCCACAATTTGTAAATTAAAGTACAAACCCCATGATAAATAAACACAAATACAAAATTATTGCGAAAATCAAAACTTGGGCAAAAGACACAGGGACCGAGACAGTCACAGGTAGTATAGACTTGCTGTACAATATCACAGTAATAATATATAATATACTTAAAAAAGAGAATGCTTTTGATCAACAATCCTAAAATTCATGTTATTAAATCAAAAGAGATTAACTGTATAATTTGAGAGGATCCATGAATTTAAAGAAAAGTTTATTTGTTAGACACAGTTAAAGTCACTATGTACAGTACAATGTATTTATCTCTTTAATCACATTACAACTGTGTGACAGACACTGACTTCTTATTGTTCTGAGTGGTTGCATTTGGAGGAACTTCTTCCTGGAAGGCAGTCTCCAAGATGTTGTGGATAGATTTGTGGACTTGATTCTTAAAATCCTGGCCCATGAACACATACAGCAGTGGATTCAGGCAGCTGTTGAGACAAGCCAAACAGATGGTGATAGGGATCCCGATAGCCAGGACATGCTCTAATGTTCCACTTGTAGCAGCAGATCTGTGTTTCTCAAGTTCAATTAGACCCATAATGTGAATGGGAGCCCAGCACAGAAAGAAAGCAATGATTATGGCAGTGATGATCTTAAAAGTGTGACTTGATTTCCTTGCCAGAGTGCTGCTTCTTCTCAGGCGATGGATTGTGACGGCATAACAGGAGACGATGGCAGAGAAGGGGACTGCAAATCCCAGGAGAAAAGCGGAGACTAATGCCAGCTGAATGAAAGATGATGGTTTAAAGTCATCATGAAGGTCAAACTTGTGCAAGCAGATGGTTTTGGCTTTAGTGTCATTCATTTCCTTTGTTTCCATAAAGAAAAACCATGGAATGCTGAATATCAGATTCACCATCCAAACACACAGACTCACATAGGATGCCTTACGTACATTTCGGTGGTTGTGAGCCCAGACCGGCCACACCACAGAAACACACCTGTCCACACTGATCACCACCAGAAAGCTGACACTAACAGATAAGTTTAGAAAGCCTAAAGTGGTGTTTAGCTTACACATGACTTGGCCAAAAGACCAATGAGACAGTAACAGGGATGTCACGGTAATGGGAAGAAGTGCACAAAGAAGAAGTCGGCCACAGCAAGGTTGAGAAACCAAACTGCTTTAACAGTTTTCTTCATCTTGAACCCAGCCACCCAGATAACAACTCCATTCCCGAGCACACCGAGGACAGAGACCAGGGAGAGAAAAATGGCACACATAGTGTTGAGAGAATGTCTCAACTCAGCGTACTGGTAAACAGGTGCAGTGGTTGTGTTGAGTTGATGAAAAGATCTAGTGGTCATCTCCATCACTGCCTTGGGACCTGCAGTGGTATCAAAAAAAGAGATAAATCCATAATGTAAAATTCATCTTTCATTTTTTTGTTTCTATTACAACTAATTGCATTGAATATTTAGTCATTTTTCAATTGGTACTTAATGTCTAGTTAGTTGTAAATAAATCTTAAACACTAACTGCTTCAATTAAACACTGACTGCATTTATCACTTGTAAGTCAGATCCCACATAGCAGACAGGTCTGGCCGGATCTGGTCTCAAGCTGGCACTGCTGGGTGACTTCTGGCATGATAAGTGGTATGTCATCCATATATGGGCCAGGCCTGGGGTAGATGGCACTGTTTATGTGATGGCATGACACATCTGGCCCAATTGTGGTTTGGTTTATGTGGCCCAGGCTCATAGAAAACAGGTCTTCCCTGGATCCGGCATCAAGCTGGCACTTCTGACCGACTGGAGCCATGGCAGGGTGTCGTCAACCAGATGTTGGTTGGGTCTGGCAATAATGGCACTATTTATGTTCCTATTTTCCTATTTTGGTTAGAAGACCCAAATGCCATGTTGCAATACAATACAATCTCGTGTCTACCACTGGGTTGTTTGATTGATATACCTTTATTAGTCCCACAAGGGAAATTTCATAAGGCTGCCGACCTATTGCCGCAATGGCGGCGCCATCTTACCCTCCGACCATACATACATTACACAAAACATCACATGGGGAAGACAGGTCAGAGGGTATAACATGGAAAAGCACAACATGAGGAAAGATAAGGAGAAAAAAATAACTCCCCAGACTGAGCTCCAACAGGGAGATCAGTTTGGGAACAGAAAAAAAACACCTCTGCACATAGCACATGAAAAAACTCTTAATACACCAAAAAACACATGACAAGCAACGAGGCGGGTAAAGGGTGAGAGACAGCCGATTTAGACAGTACATCCGGGCCTGCAGCCTGTCACGCTGGTCTCCATGATCCACCGTCAGCATCGGAGGGAATAAGCGTCGAAAGGCGTTTGGAAAGGAGGGGATGAGTGTGTGCATATCGGTGTATATGTATGTGTGCGTGTCCAGGTTCAGCTGAGACAGTGTCCTTCGCCGTGCCAGGCTAAGTAAACAGTCTTCCAGCCAACCCAGGTGGCCTTGCATAGAATAGGAAGGAACAGACTAAACACAGTCTGTAATCAGGGTGTTGTTGTACAGCTCCAGCCTTGCAACCGCAGCTGGCGCCGAGAAGGTATCCACATGAAGTGAAGGTGCTTTTTACTTTTAGTGCGAACAGCTATATGAATTTCAAAGCAGTTCTACAGTCCAACACTGGTCTCTCAATCTCCCGTTGAGAGCATGAGCTTCGCCATACTTGCGTTCTGTGATGTTGTCATTCTTGTGCTCAAGGAGCTGATTCTGAAAAACTCACGACAGTGTGCCTCCCGAGATGTCATCAATTTACGCTCAGAGATGTTATGCCGGCGAGCCCTTCGAGATGTAATCAGTCTGCACTCAGAGATCTTATTCTGAGTATTCACAGCAACCGTAGCCTTTCAAGATCTTATCTGTGCTGCACTCAATGAGCCCATTTTGAGAAACTCACGCCTCGTCCCATCGTTTCAATTCAGCGGGCAGCCTTGTGGAGGTTTGAACAGCGGTTCCGCTTTCTTAATTCTTGATAAGCCAGGACCAAGCCAGCTCCGATCAGCCAGAAGCCTGTTATCATGGTTCCGAATAGGTAGAAATCTTCAGCAGTCAGGCTCACCCAAGCCCAGACTTCTCGTTGAGAAAAGGGGTGTCAATTGCATTCAGAGACCAGTTGATCAAATCCATAATTCCTCTTTAGGTTTTAGAAAACAGACTGTGAGAGATTGTTCCAGGAAAAGTCATACAAAAAACACGAGACTAGACAAGGACATAAGAGGCTAAGCAGGGAAGCTAAGGGAGAGGAGGAGGAGAGGAAAAAAATGCGACCGCCTTCGTCAAGAGCAAGAGCAGATAAGCTCAGGAGGTGTAGAGCAGGTCACCTACTTATCGGAATATGCCGTTTATTCTGCACCACATCTCTGTGCGTTCATCATTTGTTTGAAGTCAGCTCACCTCCTGTAACCACTTTTCCGAGAATCTGGCGCTTCTTTTGTGGTTTGGACTCCTTCTGACATTTCTTTGGAGGTGGAGGAACACCAAAGTAATTGTAAAGGAGCTTGCTTCTTTGACATCTGTAAGAGTTCTAAACAAATGTCTGTCCTCCTCCAGAAAATCTTATTTATACATGTAGCGTTGCAACTTCTTATCTGGTGTGGCGTCTTTTATTTTGACAAGCGCATGCACACCTGTGGACCCATATGTGCCCTGTGAATAGAGCACTTTGAGCTCTATCTACTGTTCTCTATAATCCGGGAGAATAGAAAGCGCCATATAAGAATCAGTCCATTCACTGTGTGAACAGAGTTTGACATGTTACTTTTGCACTATTATGTTTTTATTATATGGCTTGATCAAGGTACACATTAGGCTGACATCTGGGGCCAGAGCTGAAACTGTTCTCGGCCAGCAGAATGTTTAGTTATGTTGCAGTTATGTTTGGTTTTAACAGGTTCATGGCTCATGTTTCTAAAAAGGATTATTATTATTGTTGTTATTATTATTATAATTATTATTATTATTATTATCATTGTTGTTGTTGTTGTTGTTGTTATTATTATGAACATATACAAAGTAAAACATTGAGTCAACACACACCCACTTTTCAGTTATTTATTTGTAAAAATGTTTGGAATCATGTATGATTTTTGTTCCACTTGTCACGTGTACACCACTTTGTATTGGTCTTTCACGTGGAATTCCAATAAAATTGATTCATGTTTGTGGCTATAATGTGACAAAATGTGGAAAAGTTCAAGGGGGCGAATACTTTTTGCAAGCCACTGTATAAATTCAATACTGCTGGTCACATATGTTTCATTTGTGAAAACATCGAACTCTTTGACTCAGAGGGTTTTAAATTCCATATGTAGTAAATAGATGTTTTATATGAAAAAAAGTAATTTGCTCATTTCACCAAATTTTACATTATTACAATACATTGGTCCTTAAAAGTCATAGTTACACACAAGAAGGCTTATTTCACCAACCTGACCACTGAGTCTACCACTCATGTCACTAAATGTAAAAATTAGTGGATCATTTGCTTTGATCAGTGTAGTTAATTTAGTCATTCTCTTGTATTTAATCTATTTAAATGTGTTTTTTCCTCTTTTAATGAGAATTACATTGGAATTATGTTAAAACTCACCATCTTCACAAAAGTGGTGCTCTTTCTTAAAGAAAACAGTCTAGCTTATATACTTAACCTTAACAAATTAGTTGAGTTTATTACTGACAATGTTACAGCAGCAAAATAATAAATATTATTTACCTTTAGTAAAAGCTCTGTTGTTGGTTGTTGATGAATCCACTCCAGAAGAGTCACTGATCAAACTTTGACACATTAATATAAAGGAGGTATGTTCAACCCATTCTGAGAAAAAAACCTGCTGAATTTGGCTTTCAGAAGAAGTCTGAAACCAAAATGAGATCATCTGTGTTTTCAGTGGCTACCGTATGGGTTTCTGTCAGCATCCTGTTTTGTAATCTAAGCGAAGTCTCTTTATTAGCCGTGAAAGGCGGCTGTGAGTGAAAGCTAAGTTTGAAAAAAACACCTTGTGTGTCTTCAAAAAGTAACATGTGACTAAAACATCAACAGCATCAAGGTTGGATTCTTGTGGAAACATAACGTGAGGATTGAAGCTAAACTGATTTAAAAAAAAAAAAAAGATTTATTGAAAGAAACCTTTGCAAACAGATTAAAACCAGATTTGGACAAATGAGGAAGGATTTCCCGTAATAATGTCAGTTTGCTTTTGTTTTTAATGCAACATTTCTAAAATGCTCTATGATCTCACAGGATGGCGTTCATCCTACACACTCTGCTTTACCAGAAGTGGCTTTCACAACCACAGTTACTTTAAACATTACATTTAAGCCTGTGAGTTCTGAGCCTTCATTGTTGAGTAATCTAACCCTACGGGTTTTGCTTTTTCTCAGTTGTTGCGTTGTCAGCAGAGAATGTAACGATTCCTACTAACATGCATCAAAATGACATTTTCTCCAAAAGATAAAGGTTATGGTTAGGGTTTAGGGTCATCGCCGATGCTGACTTATATATCTTATATATCTGACTTATATATCTTTCATTATATATCTTTTATATTATATTTTTTATATCTTTATATTTTTAAAGCAAAACCTCATCTGCTGGTTAGGGGTAAAGTAATATAATTTGTCTTCTGCAGTGTAAATGATAAATATGATCATATTTTAGTCAGTCAACAGATAAACAAGTCGCTCTGTAACTGTAACGCTCTGTAAGTGTTTTGTGCACTCATGTTTGGATTATGATGGGAGGTGTAGGCTTATGAGTTGGGAAGCAGTTAAGCAAAAATAATTTATTGATGGCAATAATAGATTGGATTGTCCTTTAAGACAACCCCACTATGGTTTTTCTAAGAGGGAGAGGAAGAAACGTGATGAAGGAATTCAGGCTGTAGAAGCTGAGAGGAGGAATGAGGAGGACAGGAAGTTAAGGAGGATTCTCAGATGGGAGGGAGTGGAGACAACAGGAGGAAAGAAGGGAAAAAGGTGGAGAGGAGGAGGCGGAAAAGCAAGAGGAGTAGTACTGGTGAAATGGTTTACTCTACACTCAGAAAATAAAGGTGCCAACTGGAACCAAAAGTGGTTCTTTAGACTGATGCCATAGAAGAACCTTTTTGGTGCCACAAAAGAACTTTCAAACAATGGTTCTTTGAAGAACCATTTCTTTCAGTGGTTCATTGAAGAACCTTTAAAGGTGCCCTAAAGGACCATCAAGAAATGGTTCTTTGGGGCACAACTAATGGTTTTTCAAAGAACCTTTTTTAAAATGGTTCTTTAAAGAACCATTATAAATCTTTCAAAATAAAATGTATCATAAATTGAATTTGAGTAGGGTAAAATAAATACTGAGCACAGCATAGACATATATTAACGGGTTTATTGACATTTAAGTAATATAGCAAAAGACAAAAGGCATTTTAACCCTCAGCACAACATCACTACTAATACATGTCACATATTAGTCATTTAAACAATAATAATTAAACATTTTACTATACTATAAATAAATATATGTAAATACTATATCTATAGATAACACAACAATTAATACATGTATTGTTTAATTAATAAGTTCTAGAGTATTTAAAAGTAGAATGGGAGGCAGGCCTTCAGTTTTCAAAGCCCCTCTTCTGTGGAACCAGCTTCCAGTTTGGATTCAGGAGACAGACACTTCTCTACTTTCAAGATTAGGCTTCAAACTTTCCTTTTGCTAAAGCATATAGTTAGGGCTGGACCAGGTGACCCTGAATCCTGCCTTAGTTATGCTACAATAGAGCGTGAGCTGCGGAGGATTCCCATGATGCATTGAGTTTTCCTTTCCAGTCACCTTTCTCCTCACTATGTGTTAATATACCTCTCTGCATCGGATCATATCTGTTATTAACCTCTGTCTCTCTTCCCCAAACGTCTTTCATCCTGTTTTCCTTCTTTCACACCCCAACCAGTGCTGTAGATGGCCCACACCCCTCCCTGAGCCTGGTTCTGCCGGAGGTTTCTTCCTGTTAAAGGGAAGTTTTCCTTCCACTGTCGCCAAAGTGCTTTGCTCATGAGGGTCATATGATTGGTGGGTTTTTTTCTCTGTATTTATTGTTATGCGATCTACTGTACAATATAAAAAGCGCTGTTAAGCGACTTTTGTTGTGATTGGCGCTATATAAATAAAATTGAATTGAATTGAATAAAACATCAGAAAGTGATCAAACATATTAGAAATAACAATAGCTTCATAACAGACCAATAAATCAAAGACATTTTCATCAGCAGATGTTTGCATGTTCAGTAAAAATATTTCAACAACAAGTTTTTGATTAAAATTATCAATGAACTTCAACCTTACCTTATGCAAGGTATTAAGTTTCATATTGGACTCATGGTTCTTTGTTGGTCCAGTTTAGGATAGTAATGTACCAGCGTATGTATCCATATCGATATATGTCATATCAAGTAACCCCAACACCTGCAGTTGTTTCAGCTTTTCCACAGGTGTTTCCTGTCAGCTGTCCAACCTCACTCAGGTGGACATCCATATCAACCAAGCAAACGACAAGGTCCTCCTTTGTTAGCCAAATCCCTCCCACTCTGAGACAAGGGAGGCTGAGAGAAAACAAGGGTCAAGTACAAAGAGAGAGAAAAGTGAAACCCTTCTCAGAAGGTCTGACTACGCGCCTGCGATGATCGGCCTGTGATGGACTCCTGTTTGGCGTTCCGCGCCATCCCAGCGTGACCACACTCCCTCGCTGTTGCCAGCAGCCGAGTCTGCAGGGTGCCCTGGAAGAGCAGAGTTAATGTTCCGGCGTCTCCTGATCAGGCTCTCCCAGCTGGATGGTCGAGGTCCGCCTCTGCTTGCTACCTCTGAACACACAGGCCCATAAATTGCACATGTGAAGCAGGAGGTGCAGATTTTTGCTGTTCTTTTTCTAAATCCGGAAGCTTGATCACGTGGAGGTATTTGGAAAGCCTTTTTAGCCAAAGCCGGACTGACTGTTGTCTCGCAGAAGATCAAATCAAATGTATGCAATACACGAATTAATTCACAAGAACACATAAAAAAGTCCCGTTCTTCGTGATTTCCAAGTGAATTCTGCATCAAAACAGGGTAACAGAATTAAAAGCGAGTGTTTGCAGCAGCAAATGTGAGCACAAAGCCTCCACTTTGTACAAGCCTGCTATTAAGTTCTCCTCTATGCAGAGCGACTTTCCTGTTTTCAAGGCTAACTTGGATCTGCTGTACAAATCTTTATGGATACCACTACGCTAAATCAAGCGGTCCCCAACCTTTTAACGCACGCAGACGGTTTATGCCCGACAATATTTTTCACGGACCGGCCTTTAAGGTGTCAGCGGATAAATACAACAAAACAAAAACTAGTACCGGTACCGAAAAAGAAGATTTATTCATAACACCGCATGAAAAGACCCAGGAAAAACAAGTTAACGATAAAAAGCATTGACAAAATAACGCTGAAAACCGATAAAAACCCTGAAACCATACATTTCAGACCTGAGCCTCAACTCTCGCGGCGGTGCAAGCGACTCACGGACCGGTGCGGTCGAGAGACCAAGGTTGGGGACATGCGCTAAATGACACAATGGTATCATTTAAGCGCTACTAACAAGAACCCGATGCCTGTCGCTTCAGTCGAGCTTCGGGCAAAGGGGCCCTCAGGGCCTCCGGCCTCGAGGCCTGCAACTCAGTTCCTCATGGCACAGCTGGCTGCCCGGCAGAGTGTGACCCGTCGGTGCAACCCCTCTGGCTTCTGCTCTGACCAGCTGCTGGGTGACCCCCTCGTCTGGGGAATCTCCTCAGCCTTCCCAGGAAGGTGGCACGGATGCCCCTCCAGTGGTACTCCTTGGGCTCTGCACTCTGGGTCCTCTGGATGTCTGGAGCCTGGATCTCCTCCATGCCTGCTTCATGCCCCTGGGGGACAGGGGCATGGGCCTCCACACCCTCTAGCAGACCGTTACATGGGAAAACCTTTTTGTATACAAGCGCGTTGATCCACACAGGTGTGTACTACGGGTGTTCACTGTTCAGTAGACATAAACTACCGTATTTTCACGACCATAAGAGCGCACTGTACTAAAGGCGCAGTCTCAGTTATGTGTGCCATTACTGTATTTAACACACACATAAGGCGCACTGGATTATAGAGCGCATACAAAGTACCGTATCGTATTTAAAAATAAAGCGGGGAGCAAAACTGAGTTGGTACTCACATTTTATTACCAGTAATCGTCATCATCAACAACACATGGCA
>NW_024108905.1:0-50030 GCF_013358895.1 Oreochromis aureus
AAAACCCATACTTTGTTTCAGGCGAGAACTCCATTCAAATGCATGTACAGCGAGAAACGCACTGTCTTGGCGAAATAAAGCGATTTTCATTAAGTTCATAAAGACAGCTGTAACTTTGATAGAAGACTCGGACACACATATTTCAGGCTTGCCTTATAGAATTCAGCATTTCTATGCTGGGGAAATAGGTTTTGCAGCTGTTTGAGCTAAGATTTTCAAGTTATTCACAAAATGAAAACCCATACTTTGTTTCAGGCGAGAACTTCATTCAAATGCATGTAACAGCGAGAACGCGACTGTCTTGGCGAAAAGCGATTTTCATTAAGTTCATAAAGACAGCTGTAACTTTTGATAGAAGACTCGGACACACATATTTCAGGCTTTGCCTTATAGAATTCAGCATTTCTATGCTGGGGAAATAGGTTTTGCAGCTGTTTGAGCTAAGATTTTCAAGTTATTCACAAAATGAAAACCCATACTTTGTTTCAGGCGAGAACTCCATTCAAATGCATGTAATAGCGAGAAACGCACTGTCTTGGCGAAATAAAGCGATTTTCATTAAGTTCATAAAGACAGCTGTAACTTTTGATAGAAGACTCGGACACACATATTTCAGGCTTTGCCTTATAGAATTCAGCATTTCTATGCTGGGGAAATAGGTTTTGCAGCTGTTTGAGCTAAGATTTTCAAGTTATTCACAAAATGAAAACCCATACTTTGTTTCAGAGAGAACTGCCATTCAAATGCATGTAATAGCATAAGAAACGCACTGTCTTGGCGAAATAAAGCGATTTTCATTAAGTTCATAAAGACAGCTGTAACTTTTGATAGAAGACTCGGACACACATATTTCAGGCTTTGCCTTATAGAATTCAGCATTTCTATGCTGGGGAAATAGGTTTTGCAGCTGTTTGAGCTAAGATTTTCAAGTTATTCACAAAATGAAAACCCATACTTTGTTTCAGCTAAGAGAACTCCATTCAAATGCATGTAATCAAGCGAGAAACGCACTGTCTTGGCGAAATAAAAAGCGATTTTCATTAAGTTCATAAAGACAGCTGTAACTTTTGATAGAAGACTCGGACACACATATTTCAGGCTTTGCCTTATAGATTCAGCATTTCTATGCTGGGGAAATAGGTTTTGCAGCTGTTTGAGCTAAGATTTTCAAGTTATTCACAAAATGAAAACCCATACTTTGTTTCAGGCGAGAACTCCATTCAAATGCATGTAACAGCGAGAAACGCACTGTCTTGGCGAAATAAAGCGATTTCATTAAGTTCATAAAGACAGCTGTAACTTTTGATAGAAGACTCGGACACACATATTTCAGGCTTTGCCTTATAGAATTCAGCATTTCTATGCTGGGGAAATAGGTTTTGCAGCTGTTTGAGCTAAGATTTTCAAGTTATTCACAAAATGAAAACCCATACTTTGTTTCAGGCGAGAACTCCATTCAAAATGCATGTAACAGCGAGAAACGCACTGTCTTGGCGAAATAAAGCGATTTTCATTAAGTTCATAAAGACAGCTGTAACTTTTGATAGAAGACTCGGACACACATATTTCAGGCTTTGCCTTATAGAATTCAGCATTTCTATGCTGGGGAAATAGGTTTTGCAGCTGTTTGAGCTAAGATTTTCAAGTTATTCACAAAATGAAAACCCATACTTTGTTTCAGGCGAGAACTCCATTCAAATGCATGTAATAGCGAGAAACGCACTGTCTTGGCGAAATAAAGCGATTTTCATTAAGTTCATAAAGACAGCTGTAACTTTTGATAGAAGACTCGGACACACATATTTCAGGCTTTGCCTTATAGAATTCAGCATTTCTATGCTGGGGAAATAGGTTTTGCAGCTGTTTGAGCTAAGATTTTCAAGTTATTCACAAAATGAAAACCCATACTTTGTTTCAGGCGAGAACTCCATTCAAATGCATGTAATAGCGAGAAACGCACTGTCTTGGCGAAATAAAGCGATTTTCATTAAGTTCATAAAGACAGCTGTAACTTTTGATAGAAGACTCGGACACACATATTTCAGGCTTTGCCTTATACAATTCAGCATTTCTATGCTGGGGAAATAGGTTTTGCAGCTGTTTGAGCTAAGATTTTCAAGTCAAGTTATTCACAAAATGAAAACCCATACTTTGTTTCAGGCGAGAACTCCATTCAAATGCATGTAAAGCAGAAACGCACTGTCTTGGCGAAATAAAGCGATTTTCATTAAGTTCATAAAGACAGCTGTAACTTTTGATAGAAGACTCGGACACACATATTTCAGGCTTTGCCTTATACAATTCAGCATTTCTATGCTGGGGAAATAGGTTTTGCAGCTGTTTGAGCTAAGATTTTCAAGTTATTCACAAAATGAAAACCCATACTTTGTTTCAGGCGAGAACTCCATTCAAATGCATGTAACAGCGAGAAACGCACTGTCTTGGCGAAATAAAGCGATTTTCATTAAGTTCATAAAGACAGCTGTAACTTTTGATAGAAGACTCGGACACACATATTTCAGGCTTTGCCTTATAGAATTCAGCATTTCTATGCTGGGGAAATAGGTTTTGCAGCTGTTTGAGCTAAGATTTTCAAGTTATTCACAAAATGAACCCATACTTTGTTTCAGGCGAGAACTCCATTCAAATGCATGTAACAGCGAGAAACGCACTGTCTTGGCGAAATAAAGCGATTTTCATTAAGTTCATAAAGACAGCTGTAACTTTTGATAGAAGACTCGGACACACATATTTCAGGCTTTGCCTTATAGAATTCAGCATTTCTATGCTGGGGAAATAGGTTTTGCAGCTGTTTGAGCTAAGATTTTCAAGTTATTCACAAAATGAAAACCCATACTTTGTTTCAGGCGAGAACTCCATTCAAATGCATGTAACAGCGAGAAACGCACTGTCTTGGCGAAATAAAGCGATTTTCATTAAGTTCATAAAGACAGCTGTAACTTTTGATAGAAGACTCGGACACACATATTTCAGGCTTTGCCTTATAGAATTCAGCATTTCTATGCTGGGGAAATAGGTTTTGCAGCTGTTTGAGCTAAGATTTTCAAGTTATTCACAAAATGAAAACCCATACTTTGTTTCAGGAGAACTCCATTCAAATGCATGTAATAGCGAGAAACGCACTGTCTTGGCGAAATAAAGCGATTTTCATTAAGTTCATAAAGACAGCTGTAACTTTTGATAGAAGACTCGGACACACATATTTCAGGCTTTGCCTTATAGAATTCAGCATTTCTATGCTGGGGAAATAGGTTTTGCAGCTGTTTGAGCTAAGATTTTCAAGTTATTCACAAAATGAAAACCCATACTTTGTTTCAGGAGAGAACTCCATTCAAATGCATGTAACAGCGAGAAACGCACTGTCTTGGCGAAATAAAAAGCGATTTTCATTAAGTTCATAAAGACAGCTGTAACTTTTGATAGAAGACTCGGACACACATATTTCAGGCTTTGCCTTATAGAATTCAGCATTTCTATGCTGGGGAAATAGGTTTTGCAGCTGTTTGAGCTAAGATTTTCAAGTTATTCACAAAATGAAAACCCATACTTTGTTTCAGGCGAGAACTCCATTCAAATGCATGTACAGCGAGAAACGCACTGTCTTGGCGAAATAAAGCGATTTTCATTAACTTCATAAAGACAGCTGTAACTTTTGATAGAAGACTCGGACACACATATTTCAGGCTTTGCCTTATAGAATTCAGCATTTCTATGCTGGGGAAATAGGTTTTGCAGCTGTTTGAGCTAAGATTTTCAAGTTATTCACAAAATGAAAACCCATACTTTGTTTCAGGCGAGAACTCCATTCAAATGCATGTAACAGCGAGAAACGCACTGTCTTGGCGAAATAAAGCGATTTTCATTAAGTTCATAAAGACAGCTGTAACTTTTGATAGAAGACTCGGACACACATATTTCAGGCTTTGCCTTATAGAATTCAGCATTTCTATGCTGGGGAAATAGGTTTTGCAGCTGTTTGAGCTAAGATTTTCAAGTTATTCACAAAATGAAAACCCATACTTTGTTTCAGGCGAGAACTCCATTCAAATGCATGTAACAGCGAGAAACGCACTGTCTTAATGTGTTTCAGGCGAGAACTCCATTCAAATGCATGTAACAGCGGAGAAACGCACTGTCTTGCCCCCGAAATAAAGCGATTTTCATTAAGTTCATAAAGACAGCTGTAACTTTTGATAGAAGACTCGGACACACATATTTCAGGCTTTGCCTTATAGAATTCAGCATTTCTATGCTGGGGAAATAGGTTTTGCAGCTGTTTGAGCTAAGATTTTCAAGTTATTCACAAAATGAAAACCCATACTTTGTTTCAGGCGAGAACTCCATTCAAATGCATGTAACAGCGAGAAACGCACTGTCTTGGCGAAATAAAGCGATTTTCATTAAGTTCATAAAGACAGCTGTAACTTTTGATAGAAGACTCGGACACACATATTTCAGGCTTTGCCTTATAGAATTCAGCATTTCTATGCTGGGGAAATAGGTTTTGCAGCTGTTTGAGCTAAGATTTTCAAGTTATTCACAAAATGAAAACCCATACTTTGTTTCAGGCGAGAACTCCATTCAAATGCATGTAACAGCGAGAAACGCACTGTCTTGGCGAAATAAAGCGATTTTCATTAAGTTCATAAAGACAGCTGTAACTTTTGATAGAAGACTCGGACACACATATTTCAGGCTTTGCCTTATAGAATTCAGCATTTCTATGCTGGGGAAATAGGTTTTGCAGCTGTTTGAGCTAAGATTTTCAAGTTATTCACAAAATGAAAACCCATACTTTGTTTCAGGCGAGAACTCCATTCAAATGCATGTAACAGCGAGAAACGCACTGTCTTGGCGAAATAAAGCGATTTTCATTAAGTTCATAAAGACAGCTGTAACTTTTGATAGAAGACTCGGACACACATATTTCAGGCTTTGCCTTATAGAATTCAGCATTTCTATGCTGGGGAAATAGGTTTTGCAGCTGTTTGAGCTAAGATTTTCAAGTTATTCACAAAATGAAAACCCATACTTTGTTTCAGGCGAGAACTCCATTCAAATGCATGTAACAGCGAGAAACGCACTGTCTTGGCGAAATAAAGCGATTTTCATTAACTTCATAAAGACAGCTGTAACTTTTGATAGAAGACTCGGACACACATATTTCAGGCTTTGCCTTATAGAATTCAGCATTTCTATGCTGGGGAAATAGGTTTTGCAGCTGTTTGAGCTAAGATTTTCAAGTTATTCACAAAATGAAAACCCATACTTTGTTTCAAGAACTCCATTCAAATGCAAAATGAAAACTGTCCGAAATAGCGATTTTCATTAAGTTCATAAAGACAGCTGTAACTTTTGATAGAAGACTCGGACACACATATTTCAGGCTTTTGTTTTATAGAATTCAGCATATGCTGGGGAAAAGGTTTTGCATGAGCTAAGATTTTCAAGTTATTCACAAAATGAAAACCCATACTTTGTTTCAGCGAGAAATTCAAATGCATGTAACTGAGAAACGCACTGTCTTGGCGAAATAAGCGATTTTCATTAAGTTCATAAAGACAGCTGTAACTTTTGATAGAAGACTCGGACACACATATTTCAGGCTTTGCCTTATAGAATTCAGCATTTCTATGCTGGGGAAATAGGTTTTGCAGCTGTTTGAGCTAAGATTTTCAAGTTATTCACAAAATGAAAACCCATACTTTGTTTCAGGCGAGAACTCCATTCAAATGCATGTAACAGCGAGAAACGCACTGTCTTGGCGAAATAAAGCGATTTTCATTAAGTTCATAAAGACAGCTGTAACTTTTGATAGAAGACTCGGACACACATATTTCAGGCTTTGCCTTATAGAATTCAGCATTTCTATGCTGGGGAAATAGGTTTTGCAGCTGTTTGAGCTAAGATTTTCAAGTTATTCACAAAATGAAAACCCATACTTTGTTTCAGGCGAGAACTCCATTCAAATGCATGTAACAGCGAGAAAACGCACTGTCTTAAAGACAGCTGCGAAATAAAGCGATTTTCATTAACTTCATAAAGACAGCTGTAACTTTTGATAGAAGACTCGGACACACATATTTCAGGCTTTGCCTTATAGAATTCAGCATTTCTATGCTGGGGAAATAGGTTTTGCAGCTGTTTGAGCTAAGATTTTCAAGTTATTCACAAAATGAAAACCCATACTTTGTTTCAGGCGAGAACTCCATTCAAATGCATGTAACAGCGAGAAACGCACTGTCTTGGCGAAATAAAGCGATTTTCATTAAGTTCATAAAGACAGCTGTAACTTGATAGAAGACTCGGACACACATATTTCAGGCTTTGCCTTATAGAATTCAGCATTTCTATGCTGGGGAAATAGGTTTTGCAGCTGTTTGAGCTAAGATTTTCAAGTTATTCACAAAATGAAAACCCATACTTTGTTTCAGGCGAGAACTCCATTCAAATGCATGTAACAGCGAGAAACGCACTGTCTTGGCGAAATAAAGCGATTTTCATTAACTTCATAAAGACAGCTGTAACTTTTGATAGAAGACTCGGACACACATATTTCAGGCTTTGCCTTATAGAATTCAGCATTTCTATGCTGGGGAAATAGGTTTTGCAGCTGTTTGAGCTAAGATTTTCAAGTTATTCACAAAATGAAAACCCATACTTTGTTTCAGGCGAGAACTCCATTCAAATGCATGTAACAGCGAGAAACGCACTGTCTTGGCGAAATAAAGCGATTTTCATTAAGTTCATAAAGACAGCTGTAACTTTTGATAGAAGACTCGGACACACATATTTCAGGCTTTGCCTTATAGAATTCAGCATTTCTATGCTGGGGAAATAGGTTTTGCAGCTGTTTGAGCTAAGATTTTCAAGTTATTCACAAAATGAAAACCCATACTTTGTTTCAGGCGAGAACTCCATTCAAATGCATGTAACAGCGAGAAACGCACTGTCTTGGCGAAATAAAGCGATTTTCATTAACTTCATAAAGACAGCTGTAACTTTTGATAGAAGACTCGGACACACATATTTCAGGCTTTGCCTTATAGAATTCAGCATTTCTATGCTGGGGAAATAGGTTTTGCAGCTGTTTGAGCTAAGATTTTCAAGTTATTCACAAAATGAAAACCCATACTTTGTTTCAGGCGAGAACTCCATTCAAATGCATGTAACAGCGAGAAACGCACTGTCTTGGCGAAATAAAGCGATTTTCATTAACTTCATAAAGACAGCTGTAACTTTTGATAGAAGACTCGGACACACATATTTCAGGCTTTGCCTTATAGAATTCAGCAGCATTTCTATGCTGGGGAAATAGGTTTTGCAGCTGTTTGAGCTAAGATTTTCAAGTTATTCACAAAATGAAAACCCATACTTTGTTTCAGCGAGAACTCCATTCAAATGCATGTAACAGCGAGAAACGCACTGTCTTGGCGAAATAAAGCGATTTTCATTAACTTCATAAAGACAGCTGTAACTTTTGATAGGAGACTCGGACACACATATTTCAGGCTTTGCCTTATAGAATTCAGCATTCATGCTGGGGAAATAGGTTTTGCAGCTGTTTGAGCTAAGATTTTCAAGTTATTCACAAAATGAAAACCCATACTTTGTTTCAGGCGAGAACTCCATTCAAATGCATGTTTCAGGCTTTGCGCACTGTCTATTAAATAAAGCGATTTTCATTATGCTCATAAAGACAGCTGTAACTTTTGATGAGACTCGGACACACACATATTTCAAGTTATTTATAGAATTCAGCATTTCCATGCTGGGGAAATAGGTTTTGCAGCTGTTTGAGCTAAGATTTTCAAGTTATTCACAAAATGAAAACCCATACTTTGTTTCAGGCGAGAACTCCATTCAAATGCATGTAATGTAACAGCGAGAAACGCACTGTCTTGGCGAAAAAAGCGATTTTCATTAAGTTCATAAAGACAGCTGTAACTTTTGATAGAAGACTCGGACACACATATTTCAGGCTTTGCCTTATAGAATTCAGCATTTCTATGCTGGGGAAATAGGTTTTGCAGCTGTTTGAGCTAAGATTTTCAAGTTATTCACAAAATGAAAACCCATACTTTGTTTCAGGCGAGAACTCCATTCAAATGCATGTAAAGCGAGAAACGCACTGTCTTGGCGAAAAAGCGATTTTCATTAAGTTCATAAAGACAGCTGTAACTTTTGATAGGAGACTCGGACACACATATTTCAGGCTTTGCCTTATAGAATTCAGCATTTCTATGCTGGGGAAATAGGTTTTGCAGCTGTTTGAGCTAAGATTTTCAAGTTATTCACAAAATGAAAACCCATACTTTGTTTCAGGCGAACTCCATTCAAATGCATGTAAAAGACACTGTCTGTAACATTTTCATAAAGACAGCTGTAACTTTTGATAGAAGACTCGGACACACATATTTCAGGCTTTGCCTTATAGAATTCAGCATTTCTATGCTGGGGAAATAGGTTTTGCAGCTGTTTGAGCTAAGATTTTCAAGTTATTCACAAAATGAAAACCCATACTTTGTTTCAGGCGAGAACTCCATTCAAATGCATGTAATAGCGAGAAACGCACTGTCTTGGCGAAATAAAGCGATTTTCATTAAGTTCATAAAGACAGCTGTAACTTTTGATAGAAGACTCGGACACACATATTTCAGGCTTTGCCTTATAGAATTCAGCATTTCTATGCTGGGGAAATAGGTTTTGCAGCTGTTTGAGCTAAGATTTTCAAGTTATTCACAAAATGAAAACCCATACTTTGTTTCAGGCGAGAACTCCATTCAAATGCATGTAGCGAGAAGCGAAGAAACGCACTGTCTTGGCGAAATAAAGCGATTTTCATTAACATTTCATAAAGACAGCTGTAACTTTTGATAGAAGACTCGGACACACATATTTCAGGAAACGCACTGTTTTATAGAATTAGCATTTCATTAAGTTCATAAAGACAGCTTTCTTATGCTGGGGAAATAGGTTTTGCAGCTGTTTGAGCTAAGATTTTCAAGTTATTCACAAAATGAAAACCCATACTTTGTTTCAGGCGAGAACTCCATTCAAATGCATGTAAACAGCGAGAAACGCACTGTCTTGGCGAAATAAAGCGATTTTCATTAACTTCATAAAGACAGCTGTAACTTTTGATAGAAGACTCGGACACACATATTTCAGGCTTTGCCTTATAGAATTCAGCATTTCTATGCTGGGGAAATAGGTTTTGCAGCTGTTTGAGCTAAGATTTTCAAGTTATTCACAAAATGAAAACCCATACTTTGTTTCAGGCGAGAACTCCATTCAAATGCATGTAACAGCGAGAAACGCACTGTCTTGGCGAAATAAAGCGATTTTCATTAACTTCATAAAGACAGCTGTAACTTTTGATAGAAGACTCGGACACACATATTTCAGGCTTTGCCTTATAGAATTCAGCATTTCTATGCTGGGGAAATAGGTTTTGCAGCTGTTTGAGCTAAGATTTTCAAGTTATTCACAAAATGAAAACCCATACTTTGTTTCAGGCGAGAACTCCATTCAAATGCATGTAACAGCGAAAAACGCACTGTCTTGGCGAAATAAAGCGATTTTCATTAAGTTCATAAAGACAGCTGTAACTTTTGATAGAAGACTCGGACACACATATTTCAGGCTTTGCCTTATAGAATTCAGCATTTCTATGCTGGGGAAATAGGTTTTGCAGCTGTTTGAGCTAAGATTTTCAAGTTATTCACAAAATGAAAACCCATACTTTGTTTCAGGCGAGAACTCCATTCAAATGCATGTAACAGCGAGAAACGCACTGTCTTGGCGAAATAAAGCGATTTTCATTAACTTCATAAAGACAGCTGTAACTTTTGATAGAAGACTCGGACACACATATTTCAGGCTTTGCCTTATAGAATTCAGCATTTCTATGCTGGGGAAATAGGTTTTGCAGCTGTTTGAGCTAAGATTTTCAAGTTATTCACAAAATGAAAACCCATACTTTGTTTCAGGCGAGAACTCCATTCAAATGCATGTAACAGCGAGAAACGCACTGTCTTGGCGAAATAAAGCGATTTTCATTAACTTCATAAAGACAGCTGTAACTTTTGATAGAAGACTCGGACACACATATTTCAGGCTTTGCCTTATAGAATTCAGCATTTCTATGCTGGGGAAATAGGTTTTGCAGCTGTTTGAGCTAAGATTTTCAAGTTATTCACAAAATGAAAACCCATACTTTGTTTCAGGCGAGAACTCCATTCAAATGCATGTAACAGCGAGAAACGCACTGTCTTGGCGAAATAAAGCGATTTTCATTAACTTCATAAAGACAGCTGTAACTTTTGATAGAAGACTCGGACACACATATTTCAGGCTTTGCCTTATAGAATTCAGCATTTCTATGCTGGGGAAATAGGTTTTGCAGCTGTTTGAGCTAAGATTTTCAAGTTATTCACAAAATGAAAACCCATACTTTTGTTTTCAGGCGAGAACTCCATTCAAATGCATGTAATAGTTATTCACAAAAGAAACATACTTTGCACTGTCTTGGCGTAAATAAAGCGATTTTCATTAAGTTCATAAAGACAGCTGTAACTTTTGATAGAAGACTCGGACACACATATTTCAGGCTTTGCCTTATAGAATTCAGCATTTCTATGCTGGGGAAATAGGTTTTGCAGCTGTTTGAGCTAAGATTTTCAAGTTATTCACAAAATGAAAACCCATACTTTGTTTCAGGCGAGAACTCCATTCAAATGCATGTAACAGCGAGAAACGCACTGTCTTGGCGAAATAAAGCGATTTTCATTAAGTTCATAAAGACAGCTGTAACTTTTGATAGAAGACTCGGACACACATATTTCAGGCTTTGCCTTATAGAATTCAGCATTTCTATGCTGGGGAAATAGGTTTTGCAGCTGTTTGAGCTAAGATTTTCAAGTTATTCACAAAATGAAAACCCATACTTTGTTTCAGGCGAGAACTCCATTCAAATGCATGTAACAGCGAGAAACGCACTGTCTTGGCGAAATAAAGCGATTTTCATTAACTTCATAAAGACAGCTGTAACTTTTGATAGAAGACTCGGACACACATATTTCAGGCTTTGCCTTATAGAATTCAGCATTTCTATGCTGGGGAAATAGGTTTTGCAGCTGTTTGAGCTAAGATTTTCAAGTTATTCACAAAATGAAAACCCATACTTTGTTTCAGGCGAGAACTCCATTCAAATGCATGTAACAGCGAGAAACGCACTGTCTTGGCGAAATAAAGCGATTTTCATTAAGTTCATAAAGACAGCTGTAACTTTTGATAGAAGACTCGGACACACATATTTCAGGCTTTGCCTTATAGAATTCAGCATTTCTATGCTGGGGAAATAGGTTTTGCAGCTGTTTGAGCTAAGATTTTCAAGTTATTCACAAAATGAAAACCCATACTTTGTTTCAGGCGAGAACTCCATTCAAATGCATGTAACAGCGAGAAACGCACTGTCTTGGCGAAATAAAGCGATTTTCATTAACTTCATAAAGACAGCTGTAACTTTTGATAGAAGACTCGGACACACATATTTCAGGCTTTGCCTTATAGAATTCAGCATTTCTATGCTGGGGAAATAGGTTTTGCAGCTGTTTGAGCTAAGATTTTCAAGTTATTCACAAAATGAAAACCCATACTTTGTTTCAGGCGAGAACTCCATTCAAATGCATGTAATAGCGAGAAACGCACTGTCTTGGCGAAATAAAGCGATTTTCATTAACTTCATAAAGACAGCTGTAACTTTTGATAGAAGACTCGGACACACATATTTCAGGCTTTGCCTTATAGAATTCAGCATTTCTATGCTGGGGAAATAGGTTTTGCAGCTGTTTGAGCTAAGATTTTCAAGTTATTCACAAAATGAAAACCCATACTTTGTTTCAGGCGAGAACTCCATTCAAATGCATGTAACAGCGAGAAACGCACTGTCTTGGCGAAATAAAGCGATTTTCATTAACTTCATAAAGACAGCTGTAACTTTTGATAGAAGACTCGGACACACATATTTCAGGCTTTGCCTTATAGAATTCAGCATTTCTATGCTGGGGAAATAGGTTTTGCAGCTGTTTGAGCTAAGATTTTCAAGTTATTCACAAAATGAAAACCCATACTTTGTTTCAGGCGAGAACTCCATTCAAATGCATGTAACAGCGAGAAACGCACTGTCTTGGCGAAATAAAGCGATTTTCATTAACTTCATAAAGACAGCTGTAACTTTTGATAGAAGACTCGGACACACATATTTCAGGCTTTGCCTTATAGAATTCAGCATTTCTATGCTGGGGAAATAGGTTTTGCAGCTGTTTGAGCTAAGATTTTCAAGTTATTCACAAAATGAAAACCCATACTTTGTTTCAGGCGAGAACTCCATTCAAATGCATGTAACAGCGAGAAACGCACTGTCTTGGCGAAATAAAGCGATTTTCATTAAGTTCATAAAGACAGCTGTAACTTTTGATAGAAGACTCGGACACACATATTTCAGGCTTTGCCTTATAGAATTCAGCATTTCTATGCTGGGGAAATAGGTTTTGCAGCTGTTTGAGCTAAGATTTTCAAGTTATTCACAAAATGAAAACCCATACTTTGTTTCAGGCGAGAACTCCATTCAAATGCATGTAACAGCGAGAAACGCACTGTCTTTTGGCGAAATAAAGCGATTTTCATTAAGTTCATAAAGACAGCTGTAACTTTTGATAGAAGACTCGGACACACATATTTCAGGCTTTGCCTTATAGAATTCAGCATTTCTATGCTGGGGAAATAGGTTTTGCAGCTGTTTGAGCTAAGATTTTCAAGTTATTCACAAAATGAAAACCCATACTTTGTTTCAGGCGAGAACTCCATTCAAATGCATGTAACAGCGAGAAACGCACTGTCTTGGCGAAATAAAGCGATTTTCATTAACTTCATAAAGACAGCTGTAACTTTTGATAGAAGACTCGGACACACATATTTCAGGCTTTGCCTTATAGAATTCAGCATTTCTATGCTGGGGAAATAGGTTTTGCAGCTGTTTGAGCTAAGATTTTCAAGTTATTCACAAAATGAAAACCCATACTTTGTTTCAGGCGAGAACTCCATTCAAATGCATGTAACAGCGAGAAACGCACTGTCTTGGCGAAATAAAGCGATTTTCATTAACTTCATAAAGACAGCTGTAACTTTTGATAGAAGACTCGGACACACATATTTCAGGCTTTGCCTTATAGAATTCAGCATTTCTATGCTGGGGAAATAGGTTTTGCAGCTGTTTGAGCTAAGATTTTCAAGTTATTCACAAAATGAAAACCCATACTTTGTTTCAGGCGAGAACTCCATTCAAATGCATGTAACAGCGAGAAACGCACTGTCTTGGCGAAATAAAGCGATTTTCATTAACTTCATAAAGACAGCTGTAACTTTTGATAGAAGAAGACTCGGACACACATATTTCAGGCTTTGCCTTATAGAATTCAGCATTTCTATGCTGGGGAAATAGGTTTTGCAGCTGTTTGAGCTAAGATTTTCAAGTTATTCACAAAATGAAAACCCATACTTTGTTTCAGGCGAGAACTCCATTCAAATGCATGTAATAAAGCATTAAGAGAAACGCACTGTCTTGGCGAAATAAAGCGATTTTCATTAACTTCATAAAGACAGCTGTACTTTTGATAGAAGACTCGGACACACATATTTCAGGCTTTGCCTTATAGAATTCAGCATTTCTATGCTGGGGAAATAGGTTTTGCAGCTGTTTGAGCTAAGATTTTCAAGTTATTCACAAAATGAAAACCCATACTTTGTTTCAGGCGAGAACTCCATTCAAATGCATGTAATAGCGAGAAACGCACTGTCTTGGCGAAATAAAGCGATTTTCATTAACTTCATAAAGACAGCTGTAACTTTTGATAGAAGACTCGGACACACATATTTCAGGCTTTGCCTTATAGAATTCAGCATTTCTATGCTGGGGAAATAGGTTTTGCAGCTGTTTGAGCTAAGATTTTCAAGTTATTCACAAAATGAAAACCCATACTTTGTTTCAGGCGAGAACTCCATTCAAATGCATGTAACAGCGAGAAACGCACTGTCTTGGCGAAATAAAGCGATTTTCATTAACTTCATAAAGACAGCTCAGATGACAGGAAGGAAGAAAAATAGGGTCAAAATTCATACTTGTAACTTGCAGGGGGTTTTGGCTAAGTCCACACACAAATCTTTTTTACACATACAAATCTTTTTTTACGCACGCACAAATTCTTTTTACACATACAAATCTTTTTTATGCACGCACAAATTCTTTTTACACATACAAATCTTTTTACACACGCACAAATTCTTTTTACACATACAAATCTTTTTACGCACAAATTCTTTTTACACATACAAATTTTTACACACACACAAATCTTTTTTACACATACAAATCTTTTTACATACGCACAAATTTTTTTACACACACACAAATCTTTTTACACACACACAAATCTTTTTACACATACAAATCTCTTTTTTACGACGCACAAATTCTTTTTACACATACAAATCTTTTTACACACACACAAATCTTTTTACACATACAAATCTTTTTTACGCACGCACAAATTCTTTTTACACATACAAAACTGATTTACAAGTACAAAATATTTATGATCACATTTTGAGCCCATACCACTGGTTAAACGTGGGCCCAATGAGTGTCATCAGGACGCTACAACACAGAGAACACCATCCCCACAGATATAGGAGCTAGGGAAGCAGAAGAACTTCATATCAAGAAGGCCTGAGTAAATGTGGTTATCCTAGCTGGACATTTGTCAAAGATGGGAAGGCACCTAAAGAATGCTCCAGGCGATCCAGGAGAGAAGGCCTAAGGGTACATCTTTCACCATCTTACAGTGCTTTGATTGCAACCATTTCCCAACTCTCTGTGTATGGTACTCCCAGCCATTAATCAATGATCAAGAAAATTTGCATATTAATGATCATTAAACTGGTCTCATGGCCCATTGTTAATCAGCAGTGCTAGTTTTGCTATTTATGTGATATTTCAATGTGATATTTATAAGGCTGGCGAAACCAGCAGTCAGCTAAGACTGAAGAAGTCACTTGGACGAGTGACAAAACGTTTCTCCCACTTAAAACGCTACATCAAGATGAGCAGAATGAACTTTTTGGGATTTTTTTGATTATATTTGTGAAGGATACTTGCTTGCTGAGCCAAAACACAGAGAAAGCCAGAGAACGTTAGCCACAGTAAGGTCTCACTGGACATGTAAACCTGTAATACCCTGGGCATTAATCCAGCAGAATCAAAGCCTGCACTCAGCGAGCTTAGGGAAAGCACCAAATGTGACACCTGCAACCATGAGAAAAAGACCAAATACCTACGACAACAAAGAGAAGAGCTCTTGCTTGTCAGGTTAACAGCGTCAGCCACAGCAAGGTCCCACTAGATGTGGGACCTTGCTACCGTGATTGAGGGCAATAATAATAAAAAAACAGAAAGGATCACAGCTGGCTCTAGCATCCTTAAATAGTCCAAAGATATCCAGTTAGAGGGTGAACTGGTAATTCTAAATTGCCCATAGGTGTGAATGGGTCTTGTTGTTAGCCCTGGCACAGAATGGTGACCTGTCCAAGGATACACTGCCCTATGGCTGGGAAAGGTTTCAGCCTCTTGTGACCATTAATTAAATAAGTGGAAGTGGATGGATGGATAGTTTTTCTTATTATTATTTGGAGAAAAAAAAATCTGAAAATATTTTAAAAAACAAACTGTCAGCTGTGTGTGTATTGAGGATGAGGAGGCTATGACCTTTCTCACATTAACATGTGTCTACTTCTGTTAGTGAACACAAAGCCGCTCCTCTTTACAAACTCCCAAACAAATATGACGATAAAGATTTTATTTGTTATTTTTTGTGTGTGTGTGTGTGTGTGTGGGGGGGGGGGGTTAAAGGAGGAACAAAAACAGAACAAACAAAAATGGAAAATGTTTTATTTAGATTAGCAAATTTCACATTTCCACTTTAAATATCTATTGATCAACTATCAACTCCACATTCATGTCAAAGGCCCTGCCCATCCAGCTACACAGGATGTGAAGCTTCAAAGAAAGGACCAGAACTCTGCTGCATTAAATCTCATAAGTACTGAATAACTTTATTTAGGGATATGAATCGAGAACCAGTTCTCAAGGGATGAGAGCATGATGGTAAAGTGGAGACCACTCCAGGACAGAAACAACTGTATTATACTGTTAACAAAACTTCGGCAGCATGCTAACACTAAGCTAACAAGAACCCCGAGTGATGTTAAAGCTGAGTAAATGCTGACCCCAGCCCACACAACTTGCAGCCTCCGTTTCTACCTGTTCATGTTTCTAAAGTAGAATCACTTTAAGGTCTCTTTGTTCTGGTTTTCATCTTTGCTTTGTGCTGTCCTCATTAGGATAGGCATTTGTGTTAGTGTGTCGGGCTGTAGCCTCAGGTTTGTATTGCTAATTATGATACAGTGTGTTGCAGATTATTTTACAGACTAACATGACAGTAACGTAACGAGTAGTATAACAAATGTCTTTCTCCTGGGTGTAATTAAGTAACGTACTGCATTACTTTTAAAATAAAAGGGTTTTGTGTAATATGAGCAAGAATGACTTTGAGTATTGACCCTAACACTGATCAAAACAATGAGAGGAAACACCTCCAACGTGCACACACATTTGACATCTGAGCATGTAATAATTTTGGGTGACTGCAGTGTCTTTGATATGCTGCTTAGAGATGGTGGTGACTCACAAAGTGGAGCCAAAGAGAATGGACAAAAAGAATCGATAAGGAAAGATATTGATAAGTGATATTAATAATGGAATCAGAATTGCAAAATTCTTATCAATTCCCATCCCCTAACTTTATTGATCCAAAATTTTTAGCGAAGAACCAAACAACCAGAAAAAAGGAACCCCCCCCCCCCCAAAAAAAGGTGAGAGCTGCTGGTTACCATGGCATTGGAAACAGGAAGCAGAAACAACAGCCGCCATCCATCTTCTCTAATCTCATTAATTCTAATGATGTCACGCACATGACTCCACCCCTTGACTTGACTGGTTCCTGTTTAGCATATTTCTTAGGGCAGGGCATGTCAGCCGTCCTTGTTTCTGTGCAAAGACTTTCTGTTTCCTGTATGTGTTTCAAATTTAAAGTTCAGTGTGAAAACAGTCTCTGCAGTCCCATTTGCCCTCTACTGTTAAGACACCACTACAGTCCTAGTTCTGGTCCAGGTATCCTAGATGGACTCAATCTGGCGACGGACCTTCTCAGAGGCAAGGCGGTCAAGTCGTCGCTGACGGATGACAACGAGGACAGCGAAGAGGGTTGTCAGGGCCAACATGGCCGCCTCAAACTTCCAGAACAGATGTTCTTCCATGAGAACAGAGCGGCAGCTGAGTAGGAGGAGGAAGAAAAATTAGTACCTTCATTGGAATAACGTCAGTTCCTGTAGTGACTATTAATCTATGGCTGAGGTGCATGCCCATCTATTAGCTGATGAGTCCATAAAGGTTTCAAAATATTCTGATGTGATGTGAAAGTTGCTCATGAACCATGTGTAGCCTAGTCCATAAATGACTATAGCAATTAATGGGGTCTAGGGTATAAGTGGCCATTTTTGACTACTTTTGATTTGTCTTGTTTGGAATCATTCTTTTCAGCACAATTTCAAATATCTGAATTTACAGTTATTTCATTTTGACATACTGTATTAGCACAACTGATCTAAATTAAGACAAAAAAAAGAAAATCAGAGTAGAAAAAAAGTTATATTTTTCACTGTAAAAACCAAAAAAAATGTTTAATGAATCATTTTCATAACTTGGAAATGCAAATAGTCATAACAATAGAAATTGTAATTTTTTAAAAATTATGCACAGGTTTTGCAAACAACAAAGTTATATGCAGCTATTTACCTAAAAATGCAGCCAAGGCCTCAGGCATTTTTTTATATAACCATTTAAAACTATTAACAGAACAATCAGGTGTTCTGCATCAAATAAGAAGGCACACAAATTATTTGTACCAATCCAAAAAATATTTTCTGTCCAAATTAAGACAGAGGAGAACACCACATGCCAAAACTCTGCAGGTCTGACAACATGAGGTGTATCACTCAAGTTGCTGTCTGCCTTTTTCCACCAAAGGCAGACAGCGTTTACACTGCAGTCTGCCTTTAGTGGCTTTTTTGCAGCAACACTTTAATACAGAGCCCCGCAAGGGACACTGAGGAAAAAGATAAAGGGACATTGCACACTTTCTGTAAATCCTATAAACGTCATTTCACTTCTTAAATATCATTGTGTTTGTCTGCTATATGATATATTTAAATGAAATTGCTGATCCAAACAATGATTTATGAAGGAAAAACATGAAAATTATCAGGGGTGCCCAAACGTTTGCATACCACTGTAGGAGGACATTATACTGCTACTATCCTCATATGTGCCTCTCAAAAAAAAAAATCTGGTAATTCTTTGTTTTTACATTCATCGGGTCCCAATATGCCCAAATATCAAAGGGAAATTAAAAATGCATGCTGTGGAAGAGTTCGGGTCTTAGTAGGTTAAATTTAGGTTTTGTTTAAAGGTATGCCTGCACATGTCAGTGTTGTTTTTTTTCTCCTCTTGAAAGCTTTTGTTAAATGGTTCTTAAAAAGTAAAAAAGTTCTTCTTATTATTAAAACATCTTATTATTCTTTTATTAGAAGTATATGTTTTATCCTCTCCGAATTACATCCGTCTGTTTGTTACCACAGTCACTGCTTTTTTTTTTCCTCGCACTATTTTGGAGGAAAATGGGTCTTTTGACTTTAAAGGTTGGTGACCTTTATTGTTTGTTTGCTGTCATCCATTAGACAGTGCTCAGAGTATTTCCTTGAATTTAGAATGATCAGCTGCTCAGATTTTAGTCCTCCCACCTGTTGCTGGCATTCATCATGATTTTGAATGATACATGTCGCCTGTCTGGTTAATCAGGACCAAGACTCACCTTTTGTACTCCTCTCTGCTGGACTGGCTGCAGTTCACTCGCTCTACATAGCCTGTCAGTCTGCAGGCCAACTGTGACTTCTGAAACACACACACACACACACACACTGCCAATTAGATGATGTTTCAGAGAACAGAGAATATTGATCTGTGGTTATGCATTTAAAGTTACATTTTAAAGATGATGAAAAAACTTAGGTGGAGGTTTCTAATTTTTACTTTGATTCACCCAAAAGCCCATTTTTCATTAGTGCCCATTCAGATGGAGTCACCACAACTCAACTCTGATTGGCTGGTTTTGTTATTTTAAAATGTAATTTTAAAATAAAATAAAAAAAATAAATAAATAATTGAAAAAAAAATCCCATGACCATCTGCCAGATGACTTCATCTGCCTGTCTGATTACTTGATCAGCTGATTTCTGAACAGTGGTGACCTGAGAGTTGACGCTGCCCTATGTGTTACTGAAATTACTCACAGTATTGAAGTCGCTGCAGCGCACGCACGCCTCCGTCACCACAAACTCCTCCAACAGCCAGCAGGGGGCGGCCTCAGGCTTAACTGCTGCCAGGACAACAACAATATGTTACTGGCTGCATATACTTTCTGTGTGTAGCTGGAAGTGAAATTATTATTATTATTATCAGTGATGGGAATAACGGCGTTACAAGTAACGGCGTTACTAACGGCGTTACATTTTTCAGTAACGAGTAATCTAACTAATTACTATTCCTATCGTTACAACGCCGTTACAGTTACTAACAAGGAAACGCGGTCCGTTACTATTTTTCAACAAACAGACGGTTGAAACTGTGTTCAGCTTACCGCATCTTATATCAGCTGCACGGAAGTAGCTGTAAGTAATCTGGGTGCTACAGCTTTAAGCAGCTGCGCGCTCCCGCGGACGGCAATCACGATCGCTGTCTAGCACAACACCTGGAGCTCAGGGGGCAAAACAATCGAGTGCTGCTGTTTGACTGAGGAAGAATAAAGTAGTCGTGGTAAGTCAATCACGTGACCACTTAAAGACAAAGCAACAAGGTGATATATACCAGTTTTTAAATTGTGTTGATAGGCCACGTAAAACCAGAGTCATGATAAACAAGATATACGCGGCGTTTTTTCCTCAATAGTTTCGCCACGTTAGCGCTAGCAAGCACTCTCTGCTTATGAGCAAAAAAACCAAAACAAAACAGGGGAAGTTTTAGGAGTGACGGCGAGAGGGAGAGGGAGAAAGAGAGAGGGAGAGAGAGAAAGCGAGAGAGAGAGAAAGAGAGAGGGAGAGAGAGAAAGGGAGAGAGAGAAAGAGAAAGAGAGAGGGAGAGAGAGAAGGAGAGAGAGCGAGTTTTGAGATGTGAGATTTGTGACGTTTAGCGTGTTTGGAGTGTGTAGTTAATGTGTTGTCTTGTGTAGTTAGGGTGTAGTGTTGTGGATAGTTTTGTGTTGTGTGTCAGAACAATGAGGCGACTGCTGTCTCCAGGTAGAAACAGGAGTGATACACCTGCTGCTGTCAGACCTGCAGGTATCAGGCTGTGATGTTCTCCTTTGTAGTGGAAACAAAATATTTTTTTGGAGTGGCACAAATAATTTGTGTGGCATCTTATTGAAGAACAGCTGATTGTTCTGTAAATAGTTTGAAATGGTTATTTAAAAAATCAAGGTAAATGGATGCAAATAACTTTGTTGTTTGCAAAACTTGTGCATAGGATTTTAAAATTGACAATTAATATTTGCATTTGAAGTTATGAAATATGATTCATTAAACATGTTTGTGGTTGTTACAGTAAAAATATAACTTTTTCTACTCTGATTTTATGGTTTTTGTCTGATTGTAGATCAATTCTGGTTATACAGTATGACAAAATGAGAACATAACTGTAAATTCAGGCACGCGAGGTTGTGCTAAAAAGAATGATACCAAACAAGGCAAAGCAAATAGTTTTTAAAGGTAAAATGTGGAGAGAAAATCAAGAGTAGCAAAAAAAATGGCCAATTATACCCTGGCCCCCAGGGGGTTAAACGTTCTTTGTTTTTTTTAAAGTAACGCAATAGCTACTTTTCCAAGTAATTAATTACTTTTAGAATATTGTAACTCAGTTACTTTTTTGAAGAAGTAACTAGTAACTATAATTGAATTACTTTTTCAAAGTAACTTGCCCAACACTGATTAATATCATCATTATTATTATTATTAATTTTATTTTTGCTGTTGGATTAAAACTAGTGAACCTGTCACATGACATGACTTTGTTTCCACAGAATTAGTTCTTCAACAGTTCTTTAAAAAAGAAATCTTTAATTAAAGCCACACTTGATGCTGTTAACGAAGAAGAAAGAGGCAGGAGGAATCCATTTAGGGATACACATAGAACAAATGCGATTTCTGGTTGGATCAGCAAGATGTACAGTCAAGCCCATAATTATTTATACCCCTGCCAAATTCTGACTTAAAGTTAATTTTATTCAACCAGTTATTCACCTTATTCAAGTTTTTTTATTTTTTTTATGGAAATGACACAGGCGTCTCCCAAAGGATAAGACAATGTACAAGAGGCATCATTGTGGGGGAAAAAAAAAAAAAAAAAAAAAAAAAAAAAAAAAGTATTTATCAGCTTTTATTTACATTTGAGCAAAAAGTGTCATGTCCAAAATGACATGACAAAATACCCTTCTCAGTAATCAATAGAAAATCCTTTACAGCAATCAAACGCTTTCTATAATTGCAGACCAGCTTTTTGCATGTCTCCACAAGTATTTTGTCCATTCATCTTTCATGTTTTTGTCTGCTAACTATTTCTTCACCACTTTTGCTGTGTGTTTTGGGTCACTGTCGTGCTGAAATGTCCACTGGTGCCCAAGGCCAATTTTCTCTGCAGACTGTCTGATGTTGTTGCTGAGAATCTTCATGTATTGCTTTTTTTCATGGTGCCATTTACTGTAATTACAGGGCTCTACTCTAACTTTTTGCCACAGTTGCACTGGTGCACCTAACTTTTTTTCCTTAGGTGCACCAGCACAAAAGTTAGGTGCACCCAAATTTTTCCACCACATCATTTAACCCCACAGTTTTACGTGTTCTTTTTTTTTTTTTTTTTTTTTTTTTAAATTGCTGTCCATGTGACAATATTGATTTGTAAAGGATTAATTAACAATCTTGTCAACACAACATTCTTTATTTGGACTGCAGTTCTACAAGAAAGATAAGTTGCTGAAAAAGTGCTTGTGCTTAAAGTGCTTTGGCACTCTTTGGCAATATTGTAGGCAATGTTAAACTTAATCATCATCTTGACCTCCACTGATGACCGTTTGCTGCTGCCTGCAGCTGAAAAGCAGTGGGTAGAGGGGACACTTGGGCAGTGCATTCATCGCAGCATATAATATGTTTTCTGGATACACAGCATTTCAGTTCGAAACGTATTAGCACCAGTCACAAATGCAATACTGTTGGCCATGGTCTTTCCACACTCACGACAGTAAATGCAGTGCATAATGTGGTCAGCTTTACTGTATTATAGCCAGGGAAACTGGTCAAGCCACTCTCTTCGAAATGTATACACTTTCCCCCTCTTAATTTCAGTGGGCTCTGGCTCTGAGCCGATCATATGTGGCTCATTATCTGAAGCCGTCTCCGGACCAGTATTAGACATAACATGAGAGGTTGAATGCTCTGTGTCATAGCACTGGCTATGAATTTCATACGGATCAGGCCTTAACTTACATTAAGAAGTTATCATTTGTTTCATCTTTCCCCACTACCCACACACACACACACACACACACACACACACATCCACTACATCCATAGCTACATCCACTTCTGTCGGGCCTAGGCTACTCACTAGGGCTGGGTATCGTCACTGACTTCAATAATAGATTTGATTATGATTCAATTTTGACACAAACAGTCAGAAATATTATAATTCTGATCATTTATCAGTACTGACACTTGAGATTTCATCAGAGGTATAACATCACAGCAGATGCCTTTGTGTCAAAGTAACTGAGGATAAAACACAGAAAAATATGAAGGAGATTTTACTGGAATGGCTATTTATAGCATATAACCACCTTAAAAATATTCTGCAGTAGAACAAAAACTGAAGAAAACCATGAATCAACATATGAACATTACACTATGCTGCTGAAGTGAACCAGAGCAAAGTTACAGAGGTTTTATTAGAGACACAGCCAAGCATTTTGCAATTTGGCATAAATTTTAAAAGTTTAAATTTCTTCGGTATCAAAAAAGAAAAAATAGAAATGAAGCTTTCTTGTCGGAGGTCATTTTTTGAATAAAAACCCCAAAAACAACAAAAACGGGCTGACAGCACTGTACACGACTTGTACATAAGTCGTGTGCAGTGGGGAAACTGTTCTTGAAGTACACAGAGAGAGAGCTGTGCAGGAAGTGTGATTTTATTGTTGTGGAAACAATGGCATTGTAAAGCGCTTTGGGTGCCTTGAAAAGCGCTATATAAATCCAGTCCATTATTGTTATTATTATTATTGTTAATAGCAAAAGTAAGAGCAAATTAATGACGATCTTTATAAAATGTGAAGCGTAGTTTTGATCCTTCTTTTGCTGCTGGTTCAGTCGAGTTTGGTTGGAAATAGACAAAACCTGCAGCATCAGAGTCTAGCGCAGGGGTCGGCAACCCTGGGCACGCGTGCCACAGCAGGCACGCGAAGGGTTAACTGATGGCACGACCATAGCTGGACTGGCCATCAGGCATACCGGGCATTTGTCAGATGGGCCAATTGTGATTTTTCGTTTTTACGGGCCAATGGTTGTTTTGTTTTTTGGGGGTTTTTTTTGTAATGGTATAAACAATGAAAGGTGGTGGATTGGTCAGATGCTGGCAGATGTGTAAAAATAACTCAGTTGTTTAGTGGTGGCTATGGCGGACCTTCCACAGAGGCCAGCAGGTGGATGAGGGAAAGGGGAGGCAGGAGGAGGAGAGACCCAAGGCGGCCGCCGGTCCGATTGTCAGGTGAACTGAACTTCAGGTAAGAAGTTATGACCTGCAGTCTATCTGGGTCAGATATAAACTAAGTTTAGGTGTAGTTTATTTTCGTTGTGCTAACTTTTTACAATCAGTTACAATAACTCATACTGCGTACTAGCTAGCATGACGGAGTTTCTATACAGCTGGGTGGGTGCTATGATGTTACTGATAGTGAACTTTATTTTATTCATAAGGTTAGTTTGTACAGTTGCCAACGGCTCCTTAAAAAAGGGAATGGTCCCTCATTCAGAGACAATATTACGCGTTTCGTATTGAGCTGAAAAGGAAAGCAGTTTGTCCCGTACTTCAGCTACAATGGAAAAAGACACAAAGCTGGAGTTATTCTGTGTCTTTACGCGGTCAGCTGCCTCTTCTTCTCTCATTCTCTCCCCCTCCCTCTCCTGTTGCTACTTCAATTATGAAACTGATCAATGATCAGCTGATCGGCTTTTCTGTCGCAAGTCCCGTCTCTCTTGTTTGATTGCGCCAGAAAGAGGAAACCAGCGGATGTCGCACTAAACAACAGCAGCACATTTAAGCTTGATCAGCTGTTGTTAGAATTTATTCAGTATTAATTTCTAGTATCAGCTGATGTTTGCTGGAGCCACAGCTGTAAAACCTGCTGGTCATTATGTCGGTTTGGTTATCTGGTGAGAGGGAAACATGAAGATGAAACCAGGAGATGTCCTTATTGAATCATCAAAGCTGAACAGGTGATGGAGAAACAGGGTTACCTTTAAGGTGACATGAATGAGTTGAAGGGAAGTTATGAACTGTTTCTCAGAGACAAATAACACCAGGATCCTTTTCTAAGTAGCTGACAGCTGGTAACTGTGCAGGGGTGGGTCTAGCAAAGTTTTGCCAAGGGGGCCAGGTAGGGCATTAACAGGGAAAGGGGGGCACAAAGAAATACTCTTCTTTGTTATTCTCATTTAAAATGTCTAGCTTTTAATAAATAATTATCTGAATCTTACAACCAAAATTTTCATCTGACGTAAAATGTATAGAAATCATACATATACCAACAACACAGTGTACATCACTGTCACAACAGTGTTTGCTTTCATTCAAAGGCTTTATGGCTTTTCCTATAATACCTGGTGGGCTGGTCTCTAGTCAAAATGCCCGGGCCAATTTTTTGTCCCAGTCCAGCCCTGGGCACGACACGCAGTGAATTAATCTGAGAAGGTGCATTAAAAAAAATAAATGGCCGGGCCAGCGGTGCACATCGCAAATTAGCTCACATAGACACATTAGTTGTGCCGCTTCTTAATGATGGTATCTTAGCTAGCAACCCCAACTACCAGATTCAACTTGTAATTGGCTAAAAATAACTTAGCCTACCGGTGAGAGGGACGTTGCTACCTGGCAGTCTTTTTCAAGCGATGTTGAAATTTCCACATTCCGACACTTCAAATGCTTCAGGAGCTGTCTGCTCAGCGCAGCATCAGCACCACGGAAATACACGGATACATCCGAAGACTCGAGACAGAATTCACAATGTGTTTTTGGGACTTTCAGGTCTATGGACCAATGTTTTCTTTTCTGATCAAACCAGAAAGCTTTAATGAGCAGCTGGCTTTGTCTCGCATTAACCGGCTGGACACAGAGGAAATTGAAATGCAGCTGACTGAACTGAAAAGCTCGACTCTGTGGGGGTCACAGTTTGCAGAACTACAAACACAGCTGGTATCCATAGGTGTGCGTGTTCATGGAGCTTGCATTTTCACCAGCTGGACGTCACTACCTGACAAGTTTAACTGTCTTCAGAACATTGCAAAGGCATTATTGACAGTATTTGGCTCTACATATCTGTGTGAGCAGATTTTCTCTCACACAAAGAGTGTCCTCAGGTAGCCGTCTCAATGCTGGACACTCGGAGACCTGTGTCTCTGAGTGGGAGACCAGAGATCACATTAACATGTGTATCTCTGTAATAACAAACATGCCATATTGGCCCAGTTTATTTTTCTTATCATTGCTGTGAGGAGACCATAAATAGCATTTGCATTTTATGTTGTACAGTTCATTTGCTGTTATGGAGTTCTTGTTATGGATAAAAAGTGTCTTTTTTTGTTTCAAAATAGCTGATAACTATTCGCTGATAAAGTTGTTCTATATAGTGTGTAACTGTTCATATAGAGTGTTATAAAATGTATTGCTAATGCAATCATATGGCACATTGACTTCTGAGGAAATTTTAAATGGCACTCATCATCAGAAGGATTGCCGATCCCTAGTCTAGTGCATAAAAAGACATAAACACACAGCGCGGACCTGACACATCAGAATCAGTGAGATGTCGGCTTTCTCAACCGACATCTCACTGATTCTGATGCATCGGGTCCACGCTGTGTTTAAGTCTTTGTGCGGAATCTTTTTTTTCTCGAACGGCTGGCTGGTCGCACCGTTGCGACGTAGGATTTTTTTTTGTCACACCATTGAGAAATTGTGTGTGACCAAATTGGTCGCAGTCTACAGCCCCGGATTAGGTTCCCTGGTAAAATGGCCTGAAAAAGAGCTCTAAAGCATTAGGTCCATGTTTGACAGCGGGGATGGGGTTCTAAGGGTTGAAGGCTTCTGATCATTTTAAAAACAAACAAACAAATAAACAAACCAAATGAAGGAAACATCATTGTGGCCAATGTTCCCTCTAAGCTGCGCACGTGCGCAACTGCGCACTGCTGGCACGGTCTCTGCGCACAGAAAATCTGCGTTGCGCACAAAAAAAAATCTAACCTGAATTGAAATTAAAATTAAAACTTTAACAATTCTGTTTTGCAGTGTTAGTCAGTAAGTGACTGGCTGCTCCTGTATGGGATTAGAACGATGCCACCTTATCCTATAGTCCAGCCAATAATGCGATTCACATTTGTATATACGCAGCCAATCAACGTCGTTGACAGGCTATGACAGCGTCCTTATGTGCCGACACCGGTGTTTTAGCTAGCAAAGCGGCGTGGCTGATGTGCAGTGAAGCCACATTAATGACAACGTGTACAACCTTTGGAGATGTGAGCAGGACAGACGGAACAATTGACGGAAAAAGTGTGGACTTTATACCAGTTTTTAAATTGTGTTGATAGGCCACGTAAAACCAGAGTTATGATAAAAATATATGCAATGTTTGGTTTTCTTCCTGAATACTATCGTTATTTATATTTACTGCAGGAAGAAACGGTAAAAACGGCGTTTTATAAGGAAAACACTCGAAAGCACTTGCCGCCTGTGAGCAAAACCAAAACCAAAAAAACCCCCACCCTTTCCTATTGGTCGAAAAAAGTACCGCGTCAACCAATCAAAAAAATAATATGGCAACGTGGCATCTAGTTGTTAAGAAACGGGGGGAAGTTTTAGGAGTGACGGCGGTGTTCTGAGATGTGAGAGATTTGAGACGTTTAGCGCAAATCTTGTGTAGTTAGTGTGTAGTGTAGTCAATAGTTTTGTTGGTGTGTCAGAACAATGAGGCGGCTGCTGAATGTTACAGGTGTTACAGGAGTGATACATCTCCTGTTGTCAGGCCTGCAGGTATCAGGCTGTTGTTCTCCTTTATCTTATAGTGGACAGAAATTATTTTTTGGAGTGGCACAAATACTTTGTGTGGCATCAGATTTGATGCAGAACAGCTGATTGTTCTGTAAATAGTTTGAAATGTTTATTTAGAAACGCCTTGGCTGCATTAAAAAAAAAATAGCTGCAAAAAACTTTGTTGTTTGCCAAACTGAGTTACTTTTTTGAAGTAGTAACTATATAATTAATTGCCCAACATTGGTCATTATATACTGTATTTGGCAGACAGAGAGTTACAGGACTCTCTCCCAGACCACAGACTCATACTCATAATACAAGTCAGAGCTTTATGAAAAAAAAAAAAAGAAAGAAAGAAAGTTGTGTTTTCAAAATTGGAGTTCAAGTTATTTTTACTTCCAATAGTGTTAACATACTACACAGGTCATGAACAAGATTTTTTAAATTTTCATTGTAAGTGGGCTAAAGCAGTTAATTAAAAGTAGTCTAACATAAATGTAAATGCTGTAATTTGATTATTTTAATAAACCATGTAACTTGGATGGATTAGATGCTGGCGTGACCACAGTGCACACGTCTGATGTCATTCACAGTGGTCCAAGGGATCGCTCAGGGAGTTTGTGTGTTTGCTCAGACACATGAAAAATTAGAGGGAACATTGATTGTGGCCAAACAATCCAATTTTTGTTTCATCTAACACAAAAGACCAGAAGTCTTCTTCTTTGTCCAGATGAGCATTTAGCCAAGCAGGCTTTTGTATGCCTCTCTGGAGAAGTGGCATTATCCTTGGTCTCTCCAAAAGTTGATTCTGTTCATTTGGATGTAGCGTTTTCAGTGGGAGAAACGTTTCGTCACTCATCCAAGTGACTTCTTCAGTGTCAGCTGACTGCAGGTTTCCCCAATCTTATAAACAGTACATTTGCATAATGACTGAAACCAGCCCACTGAAGGAACAATGGGCTGGGAGGTCAGTTCCTTCATCATAATTATGCAAATTCTCATGACCATTGATCAACAACCACCAGCAGAGCACAGATTCACCAGGATGATCTTGGTAGTGAACCTTGGATTCTTTTTCACCTCTCTCACTATCCTCCTGGCCAGCACAGGTGTCACTTGGCTTCCGACTATATCCTCTGAGATTTTCCACGTACAGAACATCTTGTATTTTTTAATAATAACTTATACTGTAGCCACTGGAACTTGAAAACATTCATATATGGCCTTGTAGCCCTTTCCTACCTTGTGAGCAGCCACAAGTAGTATAGAACTTTCCCAGAGACTGCGACAGTTGTGAAGGGTATGAATAATTTTAGACGCAACAGTTTTTGTAAATAAAAGCTGAGAAATATTTGTTTTTTCTACAATGATGCCACTTGTATGTCATCTTATTATATTTTAATAATTTAGCAGAAGCCTGTGTCATTTCTGGTTAAAACAAACAAACAAACAAACAAAAAAACGTGCTGGTTGAATAACTGTAACTTTAAGTCAGAATTTGCCACGGGCATGAATAATTATGGGCTTGACTTTAACACAGAAAGAACAATAACTGCATTTTTTTTAAAGCAAGCTAACAAAACATAGATCTAAAAACAGATGACAAGTGTTTAAGACATACCTGTAAACGTTCCTATAGATTTCTCCTCACTCAGCAGAGCTGCTCCGAACACCCTGAAACACATTAACATTTTTGAAAGTCATATGACTTTACCGCAGTGCTGCCTGCAGGTTTGGATGACCTCTGAACTTACCTGAGTGACACAAGACCCCAGAACAGGGCATGAAGTACAAGGACGCGTGGGCGGCAGCAGGCGACGGGGATCCGACAGTCACCCTCCATCAGTCTGCTGCCCCAGCACCACAACGCCGTCGCCACGCTGTCCGCCTCCTGACCGGTTATTGAAAAGTTATGATTCGTGGCCGACTGCTATCAGTCCAAGCTGTAGTCAGTCTTTTACCATGATGCTCACATTGATCAAAGTCTTAAGGCTCCACGGTATTGAGAGCTGAAAAAACAAACATATGTAACTTTGCTAATCGATAATCAGAGTGCAGATGATCACAGTTCAGTGTATTTAGTATAAAAGTACACAGGCTAATTACTATTTGATTGGATGATTAATGATAAAATGAATCATCCAATAAAACAGCAACAAACCTAATCAATACATGAGTAATGAGCAGATTCATTAACACAGACACTGGGCAATATTTCACTCAGCTGATCATTAATAACCCATCAAGAACTTAAAAAAGAGCTAATATCACAGACTTTAAGCGGCTTACAACGTGATTTTTTTTGTATTGATCAGTCTGCTAATGCTAACAAGTCGCTAACACGTTAGCAATACCGTTAGCTCTACTCACCGCGATCTCTTAAAAAAACACCCGCCATATTGGACTCAACGCAGGGAAGCAGAGAAGAGGAGCCTAAACAAAACGGTCAGAACCGCCGATGATTCGACGCTGCTGTTAAATAAAGCGCAGAGTTAGCGGCGAGCATCGAGTCCATCGATTGTTGTTACCGGATTCACACAGGTTAACCACGACACGCACAGGCAGCACTTCCGCCACAGAGTTCACTACCCGCAAGGATAAAATGCTCCCAGGAAAAGCGTCTGTTATAGTCATATAAATACAATAATATATATGCATGCATGTGCCCCGGAAGAAACACACCAAACATTTTTCGCTAGGTTTTTTAATTAAAGTTTACGGACTGTAAAGATGATTTTAACACTTTTTATCTTTATTTACGTCCTATTGTCTCTTAAACCTTTTATGTAATTTAGGAACCGTTATTTTGAAGGGCAGAGTGCAGGCGCAGCCTCATCCTGTTTTGCAACGTCGATTTAAACGTCATCATTCTCAACGTCAGCTGCTGTTGAAATCAGGTGATTGAATTGAAAGTCTTTCCTGCAGACATGTATACAATATTTAAAGTGGAAATGAAACACTAAATGTATAAAGGCTAATTTACACCATGGAGCCCTGCTCTCAAAAACTGACACAAATGCAACACTATGTATCTAGATTTAAGAAATAAATGCTTAGTCAAAGTTTTAAAGGGAACCCCAGTGTTTAGTGTTTGCACTAAAATATGTACTGTGCTTTCAAGAACACATATGTGGTATTAAAATATGCCAAATGTTTACCTTTTAAGCACATTTTATATAAAAACCAATTTACCAGTAGGCCACCATTGTTATTTACTTTTCAGTGCACTCTGGGTAGTGACGTCATACGGTTGCACCACATCCAGTTCACAGTTAGCTTCTGTTCAACCTTTCCAGTTTGAACCAGAGCAAACCGAGAGAGAGAATGAAAATAGTCACCCAGTACTTAGTTTAGATGAAGATGAAAACAATCCGTCACACAAGGATTGTGAGAGAGTGAGGGAAAACTACTGCTGTCTATGTGGCTACTGCTTACCAATGGCAACGGCGACTGAGAGCGTTTGTTGCACCAAAAGTTTGAAGCCGTATGTCTTAATCCAGATGTTCTTTGGGCAGCCCTTGTTAGCCTTCATGACCGGTATCCGGTCTTTAAGTGATATGGGATGAATCCTGCTTCCGGGCCCAAAGTAGTCTGCATTTAATAAGGCTGTTGTGTTTTTAACATGTTTTAATGCTTTGTATCTTGTTCGATTTAATCTCAACAAGCCCCTAAAAACAGTCAGTGATCACTGTCGCCTTCTCTCAGTTTTTATTGCCACTAATCATTTTAAAGCTCAGTTTTTAAACCCTTACGATGTAACTACAGCCCAGCCCCTGCAGAAGTATATTAACAGTGTTGGTCAAGTTACTTGAAAAAAATAATCTTCCCCCAAAAAGTAATCCCGTTACTTTACTGATTACTTATTTTCAAAACTAACTAGTTACTTAGTTACTTTTTAAAAACATGATTTACAACCTGAATAGGGAATAAAGCGATAGGTCTTTCAGCCCAATTCTACTTTTTCTGCATAATCCATCATATAAAATTGGCCGGTGGCGCCAGTGTCCGGCAGCCTCGCCTCTGTCAGTGCGCCCCAGGGTGGCTGTGGCTACAATGTAGCTTGCCATCACCAGTGTGTGAATGTGTGTGTGAATGGGTGGATGACTGGTTGTGTAAAGCGCTTTGGGGTCCTTAGGGACTAGTAAAGCGCTATACAAATACAGGCCATTTACAGGCCATAAAATATAACCAAATTAAAAAGTCTCGTTTTAAAACTAGTTTTATTAGTTTTAATCTTTTAATTTTATGCATCAAGCAAAAATTTAATTATATGCAACATTCTCTGACTGGAAGAAATTTGTTTAACATTTAAACCTATTTTCTGCACATTCCAGCATATAAAATAAATTTTTTTTTGTGTTTACACTCTTTCAAATAAATGCAAGTAAAACACAGCAGGAAATAAATAAAATCTGTTTGATTTGAGCTGGGGGTGGACTTAGAGGAGGAGACCTGGGAGAGCGCTCTTTTAAGAGTAAACAACAGCACTTCTTGTGCCAAATTAAACATCATACAGTTCAAGATTCTTCACCGCATTCCTTTATTTTTTTACACTCAGAAAAATAAAGGTGCCAACTGGAACCAAAAGTGGTTCTTTAGACTGATGCCATAGAAGAACCTTTCAAACAATGGTTCTTTGAAGAACCATTTCTTTCAGTGGTTCATTGAAGAACCTTTTTAAAAATGGTTCTTTAAAGAACCATTTTTCAAAAGATCCTTCAAATGGTTCTTTAAAAAAACATTTTAAAGAACCTTTTTTGAAATGGTTCTTTAAAGAACCATTTTAAATCTTTCAAAATAAAATGTATCATAAATTGAATTTGAGTAGGGTAAAATAAACACGAGCACAGCATAGACATATATTAATGGTTTATTGCCATTTCGTAATATACCAAAACACAAAAAGGCATTTTAACCCTCAGCACAACATCACTACTAATACATGTCACATATTAGTCATTTAAACAGTAATAATTAAACATTTTTACTATACTATAAATAAATATACATAAATACTATATCTATAGATAACAACAATTAATACATGTATTGTTTAATTAATAAAACATCAGAAAGTGATAAAAACACATTAGAAATAGCAATAGCTTCATAACAGACCAATAAATCAACACATTGTCATCAGCAGATGTTTGCATGTTCAGTAAAAATATTTCAACAACAAGTTTTTGATCAAAATTATCAATGAACTTCAGCCTTACCTTATGTAAGGTAAGTTTCATGTTGGACTCATGGTTCTTTGTTAGTCCAGTTTAGGATAATATCTCTGACGTATGTATCATATCAAATATATGTCATATCAAAACAACCCCACACCTGCAGTTGTTTCAGTTTTTCACAGGTGTTTCCTGTCAGCTGGTCAACCTCACTCAGGCGGGCATCCATATCAGCCAACCAAACGACAAGCTCCTCCTCCCTTTGTGCTTCAAATCCCTCCATCTCTGAGACAAGGAGCTGAGAGAGAGAAAACAAGGGTCAATTATAAAGAAGAGAGAAAAGTGAAACCCTCCTCAGAAGGTCTGACTCGCATACCTGCAGTCGACCTGTGATAGACTCCAGTTTGGCGTTCACATCATCCCTCGCTGTTGCCAGCAGCCAAGTCTGCAGGGTGTCCTGGAAGAGCCGAGTTAATGTTCGACTCCTCCTGGTCAGGCTCTCCAGCTGGATGAGCCGAGGTCTCCCCTCTCGCCGCCGCCTCTGAACACACAAGCACAAATTGCATGTGAAGCAGGAGGTGCAGATTTTTTTGCTATTCTTTTCTAAATCCAGGCTTGATAACGTGGAGGTATTTGGAAAACCTTTTTGGCCAGCGGACGATTGTTGTCTCGCAGAAAGTCAAATCAAATGTATGTGATACACAATTAATTCACAAGAACACATTATGAAAAACAAGTCCAGTTCTTGCCTGATTTCACATGAATTCTGCATCAAAACAGGGTAACAGAATTAAAACAAGTGTTTGCAGCAATTGTGAGCACAAAGCCTCACTTTGTACAAGCCTGCTATTAAAGTTCTCCTCTATGCAGACAACATTCCTGTTTTCAAGGCACAACTTGGATCTGCTATACAAATCTTATGGATACACACTAAATGAAACAGTAGTGTGCACGCATCCAGATTCTGATCCCTCGTCCTAATATGGTCCCAAAAGGCTCACAAAAACCAACATAGCAATAGCAATAAAGCAAATGTTGAGTCCATGAACCAATGGCTGACATGGGTTTTATCATAAGGGTGATAAATATACAACATATGTTCTTAAGACTAAAAGTATAATACAGATTTTAGTCTTAGAGATTTGATGTTCATTTACCTGCAGGTGCACTATACGTGCCTGCTCCGTGGATTTCCACAACGTTTTGCAAATCACTACTTAATACAGGAAGTAGGTGAACTAAAACAAGTAATCTTTCTTTGTGAGAGGACAATATTATGAAACAAACCTCAATGACATCATAGAGATCCCTAAAGATGCTCCTGCTGCTTTTCTTCCTCCTCATCCTAAGCTTCCTTCTCCTTGTCCTCGACTTCCATCCAATTGTAATTCAATCTAAGTGTGTTTCTCCCCCTCCTCTTCCTCATTTTGTTGGAGCTGTGAAAAGAATTAGTGTAAATCTTAATTAATTTGTGCAAACAAGAAAAATCTACAGCTTTTCGGTCAGAGGTGGTCTTGTGATTTAAGCTGGGTAGAGTAGATTTATGTGTTGATGCCACCTGCTTCAGCTCTGCGACTGGCTGCTGAGTGATATTTACACCCTGGCTGGATTACAAACTTTAACCATGTGCTGAACTTTTGCCCAGCGTTGATACCTCTTGTTAGCATAACGACCTCTTCTTGGCTTAATGTATGATGGTGGATAAATGAAATGTACAAAGAAAATTTAACTATATTACAAAAGGACATCCATCCTGGTAACATCAAATGACCAGAGTCCAAAAATAAGTTATACAGTAACAGTCAAAGACACACCTTCTCATGTGTCACATTTCTATTCATTCAAAACACTTATGCATAGCTGTATTTTATACAGCTCTTACAGAATTCAAAGTACAGGCTGATGTGAGTATTTAATGTACAGCTCAGCTCTACTGAATTTCTGAGTTTCTAGAGCAGACACAGCTCACATCACAACAGGCTTCAGGCGCCATTTTAGTGACTTTAACAATATTATAAATTTTAATATCGGTCTAGCTGACATTAGGTTATGTACACAGCACGCAATAGGACCACATATTTTAGAAGCCAAAGGTTCAAATTAGTTGGGAGCACCTTCACTTAATTATAACAGTGGTTTTGTTAGGAAAACAGTTCTGTATACCGATACTAAATTGCGTCAACGTCAACGGCTAACGTATCTAACATAGCTAACTGTTATTTTTAGCACAGCATTAACAGCAAGCTACAATGACGAGTAACAAAAACAAAACAGTAAAAGGTTTTAATTAGTGATGGGTCCAGCAACACTGACGCACCGGCGCTTGTATCAAGCTCACAGAGTGAAGCCTGAGTCAATTACATTTAAATGGGTAATATTATATTCACAATACTTTCATTTAATTTTCACTTAATGTAATTCACAGTATATTTTAAAGATTTCTACAATATTTGCAATGTAAAACATATAAAATGATTCCATGGAAAGTACAATACCTTACAGTGTACAAGTATGACTAGGTCATTGAATCAGTGTCTGTTGTGAGTCTCAAGTAAGTTGCCTGCAATGATATTTAAGGTCCAGCAGGTGTCAGTATGGCGCAAAACAGCAACACTGTGTCGACACAGTATCGATACAGTTTGGAGAATGTGCTGAAACGCTTCACGAGGCCTCATCTACCCATCACTAGTTTTAATGAAAATGTTTTACCTTTTCCAACAGTCCCAGAATCCAGAGCTTCAAAGACCAGCAGGTACTCAAGAAGACTGTTATCCGTTTCGCTGTCACCGTCAGTGAGAAAGTGTTTTTTCCCTTAGAAAGTTCAAGGCCCGCCGGTCGCGCAATCTGTCTGCGCATGCGCATCCCAATGATTGACCCCCCCTTTTGGGAGGTTGCCATAGTGCGACGTGTCCTAACGTCACTCTCTCTCTCTCTCTCTCTCTCCCTGTCATTTATTTGGCTCGAAACACATATTAACAAATTGCTCAGTGATAAACAAGTACTCCTTTACCTAAGCAGCGTGCTTTGTCAAAACTAAGTAAGTGTGTCGGTAATGAGCACATTGACATTCTGTTGTGCAATTGTTATTTACTTGTATTTAATAATTTGACTTTACATACTGCTGGGTGGTTTGTAAAGTTTACAAAAACTAGTATTATCATTATGCTATATTTTCTAATACATATAATAATCTCAAAAGTAATGCCTTGAAGCAGAAAATAGTAATAGTTTATTAAAATTTAAAACTAAATGGCCTGCACTTAGTCCCTAAGGACCCCAAAGCGCTTTACACTACATTCAGTCATTCACCCATTCACATAGCAAAAAAAAAAAAGTACAATATTTGAATGTGTGTATTGTGTGTACTGTTTGTTAACTCACCATATTCATAAATGTCTTGATAATAAATTCCATATTCTATTACCACATTATTTGTGATCAGTGGGTTTGCGGGGTTAGGGGTGTGGGGGGATAGGGTCTTTAGGCTTTGGCCCCCACCCCTGCCACCGGTATATTTTTAAGCAAGTATTTCTAACTTTTATTTGAATATTCAGTTTCCTACCATCTGCTCTTAAAGGGTAATTGCCAGGTAACCCGCCCTCCCCCTTCGCACACACATGCACACAAACAAAACACACAGTATAATTCACACCCTCATTATAGTGAATAAATATTTATGCCATTTTACACCATCAAACTTAGATAGCTAAGGATTAAGAACCTTTTGTTCTTTAAAGAACCATTTGTATTACCTAAAGAACCATCTACAAAATAAAAAGGTTCTTTGACGTATGATGGTTCTTTAAAGAACCATGAAGACATCTGAAGAACCATTTAAGAACCATAATTTTTCTGAGAGTAAGGCAAGACTGGCCAAAATATTTCCAAACATAGATGCAAGCTGTGAGAGATGTAGAAATCCTTCTGAAGATTTTGGTCATGTCCAACTTTAAAAGCCTACTGGTCACCAATTTTCAAAACACTGTCTGAAGCATTGAATGTTGAGCTTCAACCCAATGTCATTACCGGTATATTTGGTGCTACAGATAGAGGACATAGACCATTAAGGCAAAGCTACAAAATCATAATCGCTTTCACTACACTGCTTGCGCGCAGAAGGATATTATTCCATTGGAAGTCACAAGAGCCACCCAAAGTGGCTCTGCGGTTCAGTGACCTGACACAATTTATACAGCTGGAAAAAATAAAGTATACTCTCAAGGGGTTGAAGGAGAGATTCTTTGCAGTTTGGGATACATTGCTAAAACATTTAGAGAAAATTAAAACCATTCCCATCTGATACTCTCTTGGCAGCTACCGTATACCCTTATTGTTGTGATGGCGATTAATTTTGTGCAAACTATTGCCTTTTAAGTGCACATCTTTAAATATGGTGAATTTTGATGTACCTCATTTAAATTTATTTATTCATTTATTTATTTATTTATTTATTTTTCTTTCTCTCTGGATTGGTGTCCAATATGTTCTTGGGGTGGGGTACACATATAAAAAGGAGCATTGTGACTTCGTTACATGTATATCTTTGTATTACATTTTTGACGCTCAATAAAAAATATTTTTAAAAAAAGAAAAAAAAGAAAAGAAATAAAATCAAAGACTCAGCGGTCCTGTTGCTCTATTTTCACCTGTATAGCAGGAGTGGGGCAGGCGGAGGTTTGCCCTGGTGCAGGTGTGTCGCAGAGGTCAGTGGAAGGATCTGGGAGTTTCTCTGTGAATTTCACATTCCCGTGGCAGCATACTCAGTGCTTGCTCAGAAGTTTAGGGGGTTTTTTTCACTGTAAAAAGAAGTTTTCTTCCCACGCTGTGAACAGCGGACACTAATGTTTTTGTCACTTTTTACGGAATCAAACTCAAAGTAAGGTCAGTACTTCCACGCTTTAAACACTGCACGGTCATACTCTCTCCCGCACTCGTTATATTATCCATTGTTGATCTGCACACTTGCTTACGTCGTTGTCATGAGACAGTCTCGCAAAAATAACGGTTTTAGTAACGCAGTAACGCAGCGTGCTTACGGGAAAGTAACAGTAATCTAATTACCTTTTGCAATAGTAATCCTTTACTCGTTACTTGAAAAAAGTAATCAGATCTCTGTATATTAATGACTAATCTCGTATTGTGGATAGATTATCTCGGTGGTTCTCGTGACTGACGTTTGGTCCGTTTACAGCATCCTGCCATGCGATTGCCTTTGCCCCTAACCATTGGGAACCCTCACATTAACTTTGATCAAGTGGAAAAAAGTCCTCCGTTCGTTAGCGTTCATCCTCCAGCTTTACTGTTTATGTTATGCTAACATAGCTTTGTCGCGCTAGCGATCACGTAGCACATCATTATATACCAGCTAGCCCAACTTCAGTAACCCTACAAACGTCGCTGCTGTTTACTTTGCTGTCTTCATTTATGTTGGAAGTGAGAGCAGAGCTGTACGTTTTAATTTGTTTCATAAATCCCTCAGTCAGAACATGGTATATTATATTTAGTTGGAATCTAGCGAGCTAACTCCCTGCTAACTTGTAACTCAGTTAAATGTCATAAATTATGTTTTCATGGATGCCTTGATGTTAAACTTAATTGTTACACCTGGTAGAGCAGCCACACTGATCATTTTATTACAGATGAACAAATTTAGACAGTTTTTCAACTCTCATTAATGCTACAGTGATCATTTGACTTTGGGACCTGCAGTGGAGTTTGGGCCCAGACATGGCTAATAACATCAGACAGTGGCGGTCCAAGCCTGTTTGGCACCCTGGGCGAACACTCCCTCTGCTTTTACACACGCTCTTTTCTACTCTGTAATATTCTTTTTAATTTTCTTGATATTTATTTATAAGCACCTCTGTTAATCCTTGATACTTAGAACTGAGTGATCTGTATATATTAGTGCTATTTCTTAAATGTGTAAAATCTCTAACATAATGTGTTGTTTGGAGTTTAGTCTGTTACTGTTACTATTTTTACCATTTCTTCTTGGAGCAACTGTAAGCCACATAATTTCCTTAGGGATTAATAAAGTATTCTGATTATGATTCTGATTGTTTCAGGATACATGACCTGCCATTATCCAATGACATATCTGCTTACCTGTATCTTTTGCTCATTTCTCCTCCTCTTTTTTTCTCTTTTTTTCTAAACTGAACCCCTGATGGCTTTGAACTTCTCTTGTCCATCTTGCATTGGTTTTAATTTTGCACTCCAATATGAACACCCATCCCCCAACACGAGGATCACCACAACATAACCTAATAGACCTACACGTTAGTTCACAGATTCGCTTTGTCTAGGGTTTATGTCTAGGATTTTACACAACCCAGGATTCAAATCATGAATACATAATGGCCTTGGATTTACAACATTATAAATGAAATGTGCTCTATTTGGAAGCAGCAGGGCCCCCTCCCCTTTCGACGGGTTGTGTGTGAGACTTTAAATCATCAAACTGTTAAATATAAATTTTAAATTGTTATTGATCCCTTTACCCCTAGTCCTAAAGTGTATATTTATTTTCTTACTCTTCTTATATATATTGTTTGTTTACTTGCACTGCTGTAACTGGAGCCTCTTCCTCTCGTCTCTCTATATACTGTACTGTATATAGCGGAGATGACAATAAAGTTTACTTTGACTTCAGCAGCAAGCAGGCGCACCGAGGGCTCTCGCGCTGACTTTTCACATACAGAATTTCGAAAAAACATCGGTGCAAATTATAAGTCTGTATCATTATGTCTGGTGTTTTCAAGTTTGTTGGTTTGTTTTTATTTTCTTTTATTTTGCCAGTTGGTTATTAGATGCTGCTCCAGCCAGCCAGAGGATCCCCTGCCGCCCCACCCTCTCCTCCGTGTGCCGCTAAGCAGCAGGCGCACCTCGCAAACGGAGGGCGCCCTTACTCCCAGCAAATGGGCGATAGAAAACCGATCGGTGCCTATGACATTCCCAAAATGCGCTGGCATGATGTCGGGGCAGCATGAGTACGAGCAATTTTTTTTTTTTTTTTTGCCGATGCCCGAGATGCCGCCCCCCACCACGATGCCGCCCTGGGCAACCGCCCATGTCGCCCATATCAAAAACCGAGAGTCAAAGACAGTGGCGTGTCCAGCGGGGGCACAGGCCACCCCCCCAACCAGACTGGCCACCCCAGGTGCCACCCCGAAGCTAAAACAATAAAATTCAATGAAACATCAAATGTACGATCTTTCACAGTGAAGCTCAGATATCCGAGTGTAAATGAATGCAGCACGGGCTTCTGCACTATGAGCATCATGTTAGCAAAGGTAGGAGAGCCAAGCACGAAAGACGGCACCGCAGAAAACAATTTTTCGGCGAAGATTAACAGGTTAACATAGCTGGACTGGCCATTGGCCATACCAGGCATTTGCCCGGTCGGCTGATGACTTTTTTTTTTTTTTTTTGTAACGGCATGAACAATGAGAGGTGGTGGATTGGCCAGATGCTGGCCGATGTGTAAAAATAACTCAGTTGTTTGGTGGTGGCTATGGCGGAGCTTCCACGGAGGCCATCAGGTGGATGAGGGAAGGGGAGGTAGGAGGAGGAGAGACCCGAGGCGGCCGCCAGTCCGATTGTCAGGTGAACTGAACTTCAGGTAAGAAGTTATGACCTGCAGTCTATCTGGGTCATATATAAACCAAGTTTAGGGGTAGTTTATTTTCCTTGTGCTGACTTTTTACAGTCAGTTACAATAACTCGTACAGCGTACTAGCTAGCATGACGGAGTTTCTATACAGCTGGGTGGGTGCTATGATGTTACTGATAGTGAACTTTATTTTATTCATAAGGTTAGTTTGTACAGTTGCCAACGGCTCCTTAAAAAAGGGAATGGTCCCTCATTCAGAGACAATATTACGCGTTTCGTATTGAGCTGAGAAGAGATGCAGTTTGTCCCTTCAGCTAGAATGAAAAAAAGACACAAAGCTGGATTTATTCTGTCCTTATGCTGCACAGCTGCCTCTTCTTCTCTCATTCTCTCCCCCTCTCTCTCCTGTTGCTACTTCAATCATGAAACTGATCAATGATCAGCTTTTCTCTCTTGTTTGTTTATCGCCCACTTTGCGCCAGAAAGAGGAAACCGCTGGATGTCGCACTAAACAACAGCAGCACGTTTAAGCTTGGTCAGCTGTTGTTAGAATTTATTTAATATTAATTTCTAGTATCAGCTGATGTTTGCTGGAGCCACAGCTGTAAAAGCTGCTGGTCATGATGTCGGTTTGTATATCTGGTGAGTTGGAAACATGAAGATGAAACCAGGAGATGTCCTTACTGAATCATCAGAGCTGAACAGGTGATGGAGAAACAGATTTACCTTTTAGGTGACATGAATGAGTTGAAGGGAAGTTATGAACTGTTTCTCAGAGACAAATAACACCAGGATCCTTTTCTAAGTAGCTGACAGCTGGTAACTGTGCAGGGGTGGGTCTAGCAAAGTTTTGCCAAGGGGGCCAGGTAGGGCATTAACAGGGAAAGGGGGGCACAAAGAAATACTCTTCTTTGTTATTCTCATTTAAAATGTCTAGCTTTTAATAAATAATTATCTGAATCTTACAACCAAAATTTTCATCTGACGTAAAATGTATAGAAATCATACATATACCAAGAAGACAGTGTACATCACTGTCACAACAGCGTTTGTTTTCATTCAAAGGCTTTATGGCTTTAATACCTGGTGGGCCGGTCTGTAGTCAAAATGCCCACTTTTTTGTCCCAGTCCAGCGCTGCAGTTTAATACTGGCAGTGTCACCATGCCAGCTGACTGTATTTCATCATCAGCCAGTGTTGTTCTTTATACATCAATATTACCAAAGTTTACCATAAGGCAGCATAGAAAGTATTTACTTGCTTTCAGGTTTTATTCAAATGTTAGTCTTTTCAGTTGTTTCCCCACTTTTTCCCTGTTTCAAAATCAAACACCAATTTTTGAGAAGATTATCTTCTTTTTTAATAGGCAGATTAAGTTTTGCATTGGCATTGGCTAATTTGCCAACTGTATGTTAAAAATGTTCATATTTTAATATTCAAAAATGTTTTTGCCCAAAACACATGTGCACTATATGTCAGTAAAAATACTATGCAAATATTGCTGTCTTTGAATGCTGACTAAACACTTAACGGTTGGTAGAATTGTTTTTTAACATTATCTGCCAATTACATCTGCCAAATCTGTGCCCCTACCTGGCCCCCCCAACAAAAATTTTCTAGACACGCCACTGGTCAAAGACCAGATAGTGCTGGTCTACCAAGTTGTAACCAGTTCACTAATAGGCAAGTTAATTAATACTGCTGCTAAACTTTAAAAAACAAAAACAAAAAAGGTTAGCTGAACAAAAGCAGAGAACAACCAGTACATGTCATCGTCCCAGAGTGCATTGTGTGCAAAAAAACATGGCCGCTCCCATGGCTCCAAAATAGTATTAAACAACAAAGATTTTATGAATAACAAAAAAATTGTAGTTATTCTCAAGTATGTTTTTATGTAGTGGAGATAATTTGTAACATATTTAGAGTAACTTGTCATATTAGTCGAGGTTCCTTATAAAAACATGTTTAGCATCAGCTTCTGTCAGTACAGAATGTGACGTTGGTAGGCTGGTTGCGGTAAGCAGAGGCGTAGCCAGACATTTTATACACCCGGGGCTTAGCCCTAAAGGGTAGTATCCATGTGGAATGGGGTTAGAAATGACTGAAAGATTTATTTGGCTGTGTTTTGAGTTTTGTTCAAAAAAGAATAACTTCATGTATATCACATATGCAGGACACCTTAAACTAGTTTTTTAATTAAGCAGCAAGGCAGAACAAAATCAGGGCTGTATCAAGACACAGGGACTAAACCCCAATTCAACCAGACCCAGAACTGATTGGGAATTAAAACAGGATGACAATAGTTCAAAATCAGGACGACTTTAGGACTTAACCAAGACAGAACCAGAATCAAAACACTGAAAATCATCATAAACCTGCACTACACTTATTTTTTTAATTCTACCAAAGTACACTATTTAGATTCAGAAAAGTTTATATAACTATTTAGCCTTGTTATGCAAACAAGCCTGCATAATGTAATAAATATAAAATTTGAAAAATAACAAACCTAAAAAGATACACTAGGTACTAGATACATGTTCTGATGAGTTTTGGCAAACAACCATTTGACTAACATGTGTGTCTCACCTGGCTCTTGTTCCATCTCTGTTCTGTCCTCATTCTCCTCTCCATCTCCCTCTCTGTTCCTTCCTCTCCCTCTTTGTACAATCAAGCCAAACACCAACATCATCAAATATACAGTTGAAACCAGATATTTACATACTCTTCAGATAAAAACACAAACACTTTTTTAATTGTAAAACATCAAATCAGACTAAATGTTTATTTTTTTAGATTGATAAATATAAAAAACATATTTGTTAAATATGAGAGAGGGAAATTGTATGTATTTCTTAATTGCAACTGGCACCCAAATTGTATTTAAAATTGAGACACACTTATGGAGGTCCACAATTCTTTTCCTGGTGTTTTGGTTGATATCTCTTGATTTTCCCATGACAAAGAAACAGGCTCTGTGTTTTGGGGGTGCCTTATATGCATCCACAGGTGTGCCACCAATTTACTCAAATGCACTCTACTAACCTATCAGAAGCTTCTTAAGCTCAGAATGGAATCGTCTAGAGTTTTCTTATTAATTAAAGACACAATAAACTTAGTGTATATATACTCCCAAATTTGATGAAAGTGATAAAAAATAGACAGCTCTCTCTCTCTTTATTCTGACATTTAGCTAATTCAAAAGATATTTTAATATTTATTTACCTAAAACAAAAGAGTTTACTCTGAATTGATGTTTAACAGTAAAAAAAAAAAAAATTCTTGTTTTTTCCCTAAAGTGTATGTAAATATCTCGTTTCAACTGTGAATATACTGCTGTGTATTGAAATTCCTCTTGTTTTGCATATTGAACAGCATTCAAAGCATAAGGTAAAATAACATTTACCTGAGTCTTTTCTTTGAAAGAAGTCCCTTATGCCCATTGTTATGTTCATCAGTACATAACTAAAACTGATTTAGAGTGCTTTATTTACAGTGGCTTGCAAAAGTATTCGGCCCCCTTGAACTTTTCCACATTTTGTCACATTACAGCCACAAACATGAATTAATTTTATTGGAATTCCACGTGAAAGACCAATACAAAGTGGTGTACACGTGAAAAGTGGAACGGAAATCATACATGATTCCAAACATTTTTTACAAATAAATAACTGAAAAGTGGGGTGTGCGTAATTATTCAGCCCCCTGAGTCAATACTTTGTAGAACCACCTTTTGCTGCAATTACAGCTGCCAGTCTTTTAGAGTATGTACCAGCTTTGCACATCTACAGACTGAAATTCTTGCCCATTCTTCTTTGCAAAACAGCTCCACAACTGCCCTGTGACGGCCTCAGAGGTTGTCTCAGAGAATATTGGGAGCAACAACACCATGAAGTCCAAAGAACACACCAGACAGGTCAGGGATAAAGTTATTGAGAAATTTAAAGCAGGCTTAGGCTGCAAAAAGATTTCCCAAGCCTTGAACATCCCACAGAGCACTGTATAAGCGATCATTCAGAAATGGAAGGAGTATGGCACAACTGTAAACCTACCAAGACAAGGCCGTCCACCTAAACTCACAGGCCGAACAAGGAGAGCGCTGATCAGAAATGCAGCCAAGAGGCCCGTGGTGACTCTGGACGAGCTGCAGAGATCTACAGCTCAGGTAGGGGAATCTGTCCATAGGACAACTATTAGTCATGCACTGCACAAAGTTGGCCTTTATGGAAGAGTGGCAAGAAGAAAGCCATTGTTAACAGCAAACCATAAGAAGTCCCGTTTGCAGTTTGCCACAAGCCATGTGGGGGACACCGCAAACATGTGGAAGAAGGTGCTCTGGTCAGATGAGACCAAAATGGAACTTTTTGGCCAAAATGCAAAACACTATGTGTGGCGGAAAACTAACACTGAACATCACTCTGAACACACCATCCCCACTGTCAAATATGGTGGTGGCAACATCATGCTCTGGGGGTGCTTCTCTTCAGCAGGGACAGGGAAGCTGGTCAGAGTTGATGGGAAGATGGATGGAGCCAAGTACAGGGCAATCTTGGAAGAAAACCTCTTGGAGTCTGCAAAAGACTTGAGACTGGGGCGGAGGTTCACCTTCCAGCAGGACAACGACCCTAAATATAAAGCCAGGGCAACAATGGAATGGTTTAAAACAAAACATATCCATGTGTTAGAATGGCCCAGTCAGAGTCCAGAGCTAAATCCAATCGAGAATCTGTGGCAAGATCTGAAAACTGCTGTTCACAAACGCTGCCGATCTAATCTGACTGAGCTGGAGCTGTTTTGCAAAGAAGAATGGGCAAGAATTTCAGTCTGTAGATGTGCAAAGCTGGTAGAGACATACCCTAAAAGACTGGCAGCTGTAATTGCAGCAAAAGGTGGTTCTACAAAGTATTGACTCAGGGAGCTGAATAATTACGCACACCCCACTTTTCAGTTATTTATTTGTAAAAAATGTTTGGAATCATGTATGATTTTCGTTCCACTTCTCACGTGTACACCACTTTGTATTGGTCTTTCACGTGGAATTCCAATAAAATTGATTAATGTTTGTGGCTGTAATGTGACAAAATGTGGAAAAGTTCAAGGGGGCCGAATACTTTTGCAAGCCACTGTAGCTCTGTAGGGTAACAACTGAAAATATGAAATAAACACACATGTAAGCTAAGACTCTCTAAAAAACAGCATTGTTGTTCGGCTTTTCATTTCGCCATTTGTTCATTCACTCGAAGAGCAAGTAACATAAATGGGTCAAGTGATCAGTTTGATATCAATCTTTTGTGATGCACCGTCATATTTACATTATTTGTATGGTACGAAAAATTTACTTTGGTACCTGGTCAAACTCAAGCTCTCTTCTCTCTGCCTGTGCACTTCTCCTACAGCAAACTCACAGGCAGCAGCTTCTCCCCCCTCGCTCACATGTGCAAGTGCTGTGCTCAGTCACCTCGTGCCTGAGCTCGGATCATACCAAAATTAGAGGGAATTTACGACTGTGCACTATGTGCTTCGAATATTGTGTGTAGTTTTTATACAGTTGTCAGTCAGGCATCTAACTATGAAACAAATTACACTCCAAAAGACCCTGGGCTTCTGAAAAAACAACCTGGGGTTAAGCCCAGCAAGCCACCCCCCCTCCGCCGATGGCGGTAAGTACACTTACATTAATTTGCCTAATCATTTCCAACACCCTGGAGGACAGTGAGGAGAATTTAGGCGTTCCTCAAAAATACATTGACTGGTGCTTTGAGGCTATTGTCATGAAGAAGGCCCAGAGTTCATCTTTCCCAGCCAAGAACAAGACACCTTCCTCCAAGAGAAGTGGACTCAATTGATAAGCAGTTGTCCAGCTTTGATCCAAGGTTGTCCCTGGTCAAAATTCTGCACCTGGAATTCAAATCCCTGAGGGAATCGTGGAATTCTGTCAGCAGCAGGTGGAAGCTGAACAGGCCTGATCCATCTGAACACTGAACCTGAAGTCTCTGTGGCCACAGTCAGAGCTAGTTAAGTTCTCTCAAAAAGAAATGTGCTTCAGTGCTTCCTTTATTACCTCTTTTTGCAGAGGAGACACTAAAGCATCCTTTATGAATGGAGAGGAAGTAATTACATCCCATAATTCATAGCGATGCATTATCAAACTGTTAATGAAAACCATCGACAAAAGTGATTCACATCATATCAATGGTGATTATCATTATTACTGTTTTTCATTTCAGTGAAGAGCTGATATGCTTTAAATTTTGAACATCATGCTAATGGAATGAAATCAGATTTGTGTGTGGCTTTGCATGAATAACACAGATTTATAAACTCTCTGAATCCAAATGATAAGATCTATTAAACGGATCAAAGTGTGTTTAGGGTCCGCTCCAGTTTACTTTGTATGATTAACATCTGCATTATCGTATATTATTCACCACACTTCTACTTTCTTCTTTATAAATTCTCATTCACATCAGAAAGGAGGCATTTTTTTATTCAAACATTCCTTGAGATTTAACTTTCACAATGTGTTAAAGCTTCAGTCTGCATCATACTGTGTGTGCTATGTGAAATATTTTAATCTAAACAAAAAAAAACTCTTTACAAAAAGTTTTCTCATATTTATTAAAAAGCGTTATCACTCAGAGGCTGTGGAGAAAGAAATGTGAACACCTGGAACCCCGAGGGCACTGACACAGCTGACCTGAATGACTTGTCTGACTCCGCCCCCAACAGAACTTCTCCAAGTTACACTGAAAATGAATCACAGTGGACACTCAGGTGGGATGCTTTATTTTGAAAGGACTTGAGTGGTTCTTCCCTGAGGTGTCAGTTTATTTTTACCAGGACAGTGACTCTGCGTCTCTTCAAACGCCGACAAAGTCCAGGAAGTCGTCTGAAGATGTTTTCCTTGACAGCTGAGGCGATGTTCGAAGCATTTACCTGAGAGATGACAGACATATTAAAGGTGTCTTATTCTGCTCCATATTCCATGTTTTTTAATTTCAGACTCTGTTAGTGTATCTTGGCATGATTCACAGGACAAAGTGAATATCTTATTCTAGGAGTTGGTGCAGCCCCTCAGTTCATACTCTGTCTAAATAACAAGTTTTAGCTCTGCCTCTTCAATCCAGTCCAGCCCAGCTGCATTTATAAACCATATTTAAAAACAATAAAGTTCGCGAAAGTGCTGTACATAAATATAGGGAGGTCACACAATGAGAATATAATAAAAATACAAAATGTAAAAAAGTTGACACACCTACATAACAAACACCAACACATGACTGTAAATACAAGCAGAAACAATCAAATTAAGTATTCATCTTTCACACTGTGCTAAAAGAGTAAAACTAAAGACAATTTTTTCCTGGTTGTTGAGCTTCAGATAGCCAGCAGAGGGGCAGCCAATTGGTGCTAAAACCAATTATGGAGACGACGTTGACCATAAAAGGAAATCTGTTACAAATTGATATCAGTGTGCAATTAAAGTAGAAAAATGTTTGGATCAAATCTATTGCTTATTGATTTCTTTATCTTATTTGAACCCTCTGATGTATGAATTATGAAAGCCTTGGTCAAGATTTTTTTCTTAAGTGCTTTTATTCTTCTCAGGACATGAAAAAAAATGTTCAACTCTTTTTTTCCCCAAAATATGTTTTTTTTTATAAAGTTATAAACTTGTCCACTCCAGTGGACTACATGCGCCCGAGCACTTAGCATGAAATACTGTGAATTTACAGTAAAAATGAATTACCTTGTGTTCTATTGTAAATATACAAACACTTGTTTGCTTGTATCCTTTGAAAAACATCTCAGCAATTTTTTGGAACTTTCAACTCGTATAGCCCCAATGTTTGGGCGTAAATAACAAAACCAGTCAACAGTCCTAGCTGTGAATCCTACACCTGAATATGGCAAACTATCTCCAACAAGAGAAACATTTTTGAGTCTACACAGTTCTATAACGACCGGACCTCTGTCGGTCACATCCAAAAAATGAAAAAACACTCGGATGTACCACCTCTTGTTTCAACGTCTGTGGGGGTACATTGCCAGACATTGGTCAACAAGATGAACCCCACCCAAGTGTTGATTGTAAAGGGCCACAGAGAAGGGCTTTTGGATCATCATCATCTTTTTTTCCTTCTTGACCCATCTGTTGGCAACATCTTCAGGGGATTGGCCAGCACAGGACGAGACCATGTGGATGACAGAACTGTCGAACCATATAGCCTGTCATATAGCCTGAGGTTCCTGCTCTCACCCATACCTTCACTCCCTGGACTTATCACTGGACTTATCATCACTGCACTCATCAATGAAATCATCGTCACTGGAGCTGGATGGAATTTCCTGGACTATTCTGTACGCTGCCTTATTCTTTGCTGCATTTGAAATCTACAAAATATGATAAAATAATTATTATAGTAACTCAAACTACAGCTGATCTGCACAAAAATATATATTTTAAATGAGTAGCTTATAAATTTAACAATTATACGCTTACTTATAACCAAAACAGTCCCAAGAAGCAGTGAAGCAATTTATGACTTATGTTAAAAAAATATAGTGGGTAATGCATGATGTGCACTTCATTGGACACATGGTTAATCGTAGTTTTCTACATATTAGACATAACAATTTCTTATTCCAAACAGATAATATCCTTCCCTAGATGTTACTGCATATCATCATATTTTTTTTACCTGTTGGGCTCTTTTAGCATAGAAGGATTGACAGGATATGCCAGCAGTGGTCGGCAGGGGTGACAGTTTGTCTGCCATCTTTGATTCAGAGGAAATTTACTTGCAGTTGCACTAACTGAACACTGAATTGACCTCAATGGAGCATGGCAGCAGCGAGCACTGTAGAGGCTAATATGCAGTTCCACCATAAAAACCAATGCATTAAAGAGATATGTACGTTTTAGTAGCTGTCCACTCCAGTCAGTGGCGGTCCTAGCCTGTTTGGCACCCCGGGCGAACACCCCCCCCACCACACGCACACACACACAGACACATAAAACATATTAAGGATTGTACATTAACATAAAACTGTTGTCGGAACCATACTGAATTTCACCAGAGAAACACACACACATATGAAAAGAGAGAGAGTATGCATAGTATGCGAACAGCTACCAAACAAGCATTATAATTGGTCTTACAATGAGAACAGGACAAATCAACAACTGACAACGACTAATTAATATTATGCTGAACCAATGCAGGCCATCTCCCTGTACAACTTCTCCATCTAACACACTGTAAACACTGCAATAGTTACATCCCTTTTACACACGCTCTTTTCTACTTTGTAATACTCTTGTCAATTTTCTTGATATTTATTTATAATCCCCTCTGTTAATCCTTGATATTTATAATTGAGTGATCTGTTTATATTAGTGCTATTTCTTAAATGGGTAAAATCTGTAACACAATGTATTGTTTGGAGTTTAGTCTGTTACTGTTACTGTTTTTACATAATACATAATGGGCTTGGATTTACAACATTATGATTGAAATGTGCTCTATTTGGAAGCAGCCCCCCCCTTCCCTTTCGACAGATTGTGTGTGACTTTAAATCATCAAGCTGTAAATTATAAATTTTAAATTGTTATTGATCCCTTTACCCCTAGTCCTAAA